>NC_057807.1:535921037-536175779 GCF_018294505.1 Triticum aestivum | reverse complement strand
TATATATATGATGATGATGATGTATGATGCAAAGCATGCATGAGCATTTTATATCTGCGGGTGCAATGAACATAGCAGCAGCGTTGATAAACCAAGGACGAAGATATAAGAGAGGACACTTCTCTCTATTAGCTAGCTGTAATAACAACCTAAAAATAACCCCTAAATTAAGCAGCCACTTTAAAAAAAAATTGACTTTTGGTCCCGATTGGAGCCACCAACCGGGACAAAAAGCCCCCTGACAGGGGTGGGCGCACAGGGCCACGTGGAGGCATATTGGTCCCGGTTCTGATTTGAACCGGGACTAATAGGTGGAGGTATTAGTAACGACCCATTAGTCCCGGTTCATGAACCGGGACTAAAGGCCCTTACGAACCGGGACTAATGGCTGGTTTTCTACTAGTGTCCTCACCGTGCCGTTGACCTTCCAAATATCTCTGTCACAAGTCTGAACATCTGACTGGTCGACGGTCCCGACCGTCATCCTCACTCCGACATGGGCAGGTGAGAAAGGATTCTCAACAAGGAACAGATGAATTCAAGAATGAAGTAATTCTAATTGCCAAATTGCAGCATGGAAGCTTGGTTCCACTTCTTGAATGTCGTGTGGATGGAGATGAGAAGTTGTTGAGATATGAGTATCTACCAAACAAGAGCCTAGATGCTACCCTTTTGGGTACATATTTTTGTAATACAACATAATTCCTTTAAACAGCTAAAACAGTTATATTACATATTCTTGCAATTCCTTCTTTTTACAGACGATTCAAGAAAGTTGATGTTAGATTGGGCAAGGTTGCTAGGGGACTTCTCTGCCTCCACCGAGATTCAAGACTAACTACAATTCACAGAGATCTCAAGGTGGGAAATGTTTCGCTAGATGCAGAGATAAAACTAAGATAGCAGATTTTGGTATGGCAAGGATCTGGCGATGATAACCAACAAGATGCAAATACCCAACGCATTGTCGGTACATAGTCAGTATCTAATGAGGAAAACTGGTATTAGTATTGAATAATTCAATTCCCATTCAATAACTCTTGTAATTGAATGATCAAGCAGTGCCTATATGGCTCCTGAGTATGCAATGGAAGGTGTCTTCTCTACCAAATCTGATGTCTATAGCTTTGGCGTGTTACTACTAGAGGTTGTAAGTTGTAACTGGTATAAGGAGAAGCTCCTATACCGAAAAAGGGTTTCCCCCCGCTTTATAAATAAAGCACCAACACTTACATCCAAGTAACCGATACAAACGCACGCCACACAACCCAAGGCAAGATACAAGAATGCCGGGCACCGACACACAACTTCAACGACTACCAAGAATCAACAGAAATGAGCAAAAAGAACCGCTTGAAGCCGACGGAGACCACCATCAAGATGAGAGATCGTCCGGGAAGAAGTGCAACGGACCACGCCGGACCGAGGGTTCCAAGACGATGCCTCCAAGAAGGGCACGACCACGGACCGTCGCCATCGTCCGATCCAAAGATCAGGTTTTCACCCGGAACACGACGGGAGGAGTGAGAGCACCACGACGGAGCCTGCAGGGAGGAACACGACATCCGCGGACGCCGCCACCGTCGACCCGTGTACGAACAGGTAAGTGATGAACCCCGGTGCTCCACCCTTCCGCTGCATCCCCGGTCGGCCAACCACCTGCAACCATGCCACCCAAGCGGCCGTGGTTGCACGCCCGCATCCGAGTCGCGCAGTCCGCCTACGACCCACGCGACTCCCACCGCCAGGGCCGCCGCCCCGCCACCGGACCACCCCGAGAAGCCCCAAAGGTCACGTCTTGGACAAGATCCATGAGCCCATCCACCTCAGAACCGCCGGCGACCACTGCCTCAAGGGGACCCGAGCCCAGATGGCCGGGGGAAGGGGGAGGAGGAGGAGCGGCCGATGGCCCAGATCCGCAAGAGAGCACCGGCCACCGCCCGCTGCCGAGGAGGAGGGCGCACGGATCCGCCGAGCTGCATCCATGAAAGGCCACCGGGGAGGCCTTCCCGCGCCGAGCGCCGCCGTCCAGCCGCAGGGGCCCGGCTGGACAGGGGCCGCCCACCTCCACCGCTGCCGCGCCGCCCCTCCACCTGAGAGCCACGGCGAGAAGGGCCGCCCACAACCCGGTCGCCCGTGACCCGAAGCGCCAGACGAGGCGCCGAGGCGCTGCTGCGAAGCAGCCGCCGCCGCCACCACCCGCCGGCCTGCACCACCACCATGTCGCCTGTCGCCCAACGCCACGCCGCCGTCGCTGGCCTACTCCGGAGCGCCGCCGCACCGCTACGCCCGGCACGAGCGCAGCATCCCCACCGGCGAGATCCGGCCCGCGCCGCACCCCCCACGCAAGGAGACGAGATGGCCCCGCCGCCGCCGGCGACGACCGGGCTTCGCCCGCTCGTGCCCCTTGGCGGCGGCGAGGGAGGAGAGAGAGAAGGGGAGGGTGGCGGCGGCGGCGCTAGGGTTGCCCCCCGGACGCCCGCGGGAGCGTCGCGGGAGGGGAGGGGAGGTCTCGAGGTTTTGGAACTGGCACTAGTTAAAGCGTATCGAGAAGCTCCTATAGTCAAACCATGGTCTTCCGAAGCCTCACGGTCTATGGTAGTATGCACAACACTTATCTTGAATTTTGTTTACTGAAAGTGGATCAATTTTCTGAAGCAATTTTTAGCTTGTTCTAGTCATGGAATATGTGGAAGGAAGGGAAGACTACGGATTCGCCGGACTCATCTATCATGGATACTTGTTCACCGGATGAAGTTTTGCTTTGTGTCCATGTAGCACTCTTGTCTATCCAAGAGAACCCAGATCCTAGAGAATGGAAGCACTACACTTCCTGCCCCCAATAGCCCGGCTTACTTTGTGCGACAAGGCGCCAGATGGAGCAAATAGAAATTCATATTCAAACTTCCATGATTGGTGCTACTATTACCGAGATGGAGGGGAGATTATTGTATTTTCATTTTGTGATAATATGTCAAAATGCTCTTCGAAACTGTATGTATAACACAGCATCTCTTGTTTTGCAAAACAAAATTATCACACATTGTCAAAATAATGCCGGGCTCAACATAATTTCCAGGCATCATGTGTTGTTCAGAAGTTGTTATCTTCTTGAATGTGTTATCTATTCTGTTTCTGACATCGGCAACATTATCTGTAGCAGAACAAGATATGTATTAAGATACTTTAAGACAATTAGGGATGAGAAGAAAATACGGGCCCGGTAGCCGGCCTGTACCCGGTATAGCTTATATTTCAGTCGCTAGTCTGACTGGTAAGCAAGTGACGATGGCATCCCAACTCCGACGTGAACAGCTGAGATGTCAACTCCGTCCAACGCACACTCAACAAAAATTCCACAAGCTTTGCATTATTCAATCCTCAACCGAGATGTCAGTTATTACAATTGACAAGTGGTTCTTGTTCGTGAGAGTAGTATTTTTTGCTTTTGCTTGTGAGCAAGGCTCGATGCAAGCGAACCATCTTACCACCACCAATAGTATGGCCTACTAGCTACCGATGGATTGGCCGGCTCCCCCATTCTGCACCACCACTGCTGTTCTGATCATTCTCATCCTCTTGCCGTTGAGTGTGTCGGACGACCGGCTTGTCCCCGGTAAGCCGCTCTCCCCTGACTCAACCATCGTCTCCGATGGCGGTGCTTTCGCCTTGGGCTTCTTCTCGCCTTCCAACTCCAGCACTCCATCCCAGCTGTACCTCGGCATATGGTACAACGATGTTCCCGAGCTCACCACTGTGTGGGTGGCCAACCGAGAAACTCCGGCTACCAACACGACCACTCTGATGCTCTCCCTCACCAACACCTCCAATCTTGTTCTATCCAACGGTGATGGCGGTGGCCGTGCCATTTGGATGACGACCAACGTGGCTATTGCCATGGGTTCGTCTCCCCCTGTGGCAGTGCTTCTAAACAACGGCAACCTCGTCATCCGGTCGTCGAACGGCACCACGTTGTGGCAGAGCTTTGACCATCCCACCGACACGTTCCTCCCTGGTATGAAGCTCCGGATCCGGTACAACAAGCCTGGCACTAGTGACCGCCTGGTTTCTTGGAAGGGCCCTGGCAACCCTTCGTCGGGGCGCTTCTCCTACGGCGGCGATCCAATCACGTTCCTCCAAGTAATTCTTTGGGACGGGGAGCGCCCGGTTTCCCGCAGCGGGCCATGGACAGGGTACTTGGTGAAGAGCGAGCGCCGGTACCAGCAGGAGAACACCAGCATGGACATCATCATCTACCTGGCCGTTGTGGACAGCGATGAGGAGATCTACATCACCTACAGCCTCTCCGACGGCGCCCCACACACCAGGTACGTGTTGACCTACTCCGGAGAGTACCTAGTCCAGAGTTGGAGTAGCAAAACATCAACGTGGTTAGTCCTTGGGAAGTGGCCATTCCCCGAATGCAACCGCTATGGTTATTGTGGCACATACGGCTACTGCGATGAGACGGCGGCGCCAATGCCGACGTGCAAGTGCTTTGATGGCTTCGAGCCGGCAAACACGGTGGACTGGACCAATGGTAGGTTTTCAGCAGGGTGTCGGCGGAAAGAGCCACTGCGAGGGTGCAACGACGGCTTCTTGGCCCTGCCGAGGATGAAGTCTCCCGACAGATTTTCAATTGTGGGCGGGGGCACGAGTACGTTCGAGGAGTGTGCGGCTGAGTGCAACCGCAACTGCTCGTGCGTGGCATACGCGTATGCTAACCTCGGCAGCGGCAGGTCCAGGGGAGACGTGACCAGGTGCTTGGTGTGGTCTGGGGACTTGGTTGACACTGGGAAAATAGGCGAAGAGCTTGGTAGCGACACACTCTATCTCCGACTTGCAGGCTTGGATGCAACATCTGGTAACAAATCCCTCCCTCTATACTAGCTATGATTGTTTTTCTTTATGCTGTGTATGAATTTATGTATTTTGCAGGTAAAGGAACAAAGAGGAATGTTCTGAAGATTGTGCTGCCAGTTCTAGGAAGCAGTTTTCTGGTATTTGTATGCATTTCATTGGCATGGTTAAAACTCAAAGGTACACTTACTATTATGTTACGATAATCCATATTTACTTACCAGAGTTTGGTGTCTACGTCTATATACACTGTGTCCTTGGGCTTCAAACCATTGAACCCACACAAAGTAGAGCGAAAAAATTGCTCTTTTAGATGTTAATATATTTTCGATAGATTTGATCAACCTTCAAATTTTGACTTAGGACAAAAATAGAACTTCAATAAATATGGAATGGAGGAAGCAGCAGCTATGGGCATGTTGTGAGCTAAGTTTTCTAAGCAAGTGGTGGCTACGTTTCCTGGTTTCAACTAATGTTTTAGCTCCTTCCACCGTGTACCGAATAATGTAAAGTAGCCATCAATTTCTTTCTGACTGCGATTTCCTCTGTTTCTC
Source organism: Triticum aestivum (assembly GCF_018294505.1). NCBI lineage: Eukaryota > Viridiplantae > Streptophyta > Magnoliopsida > Poales > Poaceae > Triticum > Triticum aestivum. Next base: position 536,170,365 of record NC_057807.1, on the reverse strand, counting down.
TGGACTGCTGCAACTTCTCGTAACTGACATATTGACCTGTTAGTTTATTTTACTGCGTGGGACTTGTCTTCTAATTGAACTGGTTCTAGGATAAAAGCTGTAAGACTCCTACCTTCCAATGGCTCACCTCCACCATAAAAAGGCTCCCCTTGGAGCCTGTCCATCCCTCGAAATATCAATAACTACCCAAAAAAGTATTTTTAGAAAGTTACACTATCTAAAACTTCCTATAAAATATGTGACTCCTTCAAATATGACGAGATAAGTTTAGGGAGGAGCAAATTCTGCTTATATTCGAGAAAATCTTGCTCCCTCCCTATCCTAGCCCTATCCCACCAAAAAGTGAGTTGTATTCAAGGAAGGACTAGGAGCAAAAAAAATTGGACCCCTCAACTTTTGAGGAGTTAAGTTTCAAGATATAGTATATGGAGTGAAGTTTTAGGGTAAGAGGTAGTGATGTTCTAAGACTATTATTTTACTGTATTGAACATTCCATAAGATGGGAGTCCACATGCCAGAAATCATACTCAACATGGACATGTTTCAGAAAACAAGAGGAATGGTTGGTCACTATATAATGGACTAAAAAAATGTATGTATTTGTTTGTGTGTGTACACCAGCATATCGGGCAAAAATGGGAGTAAGGGCGACAACCAGAGAGAAATGGTATTTCTTTAGTGTGTACTTTATCTAAAATGTCAAGTCGTGGCCATATTAAATCTATAGTTTTCCACATTGATAGAAGTTCCCCATGGGTTGTTTGATCTAGTTGTGTGAGTCTCTAAAGTGAATAGTGGACAAACATCAACAATTTGAAGGGTCAAATTAACTATTTATGAGTATTATTTTCTCATCTGAGATACTTATTAGGGGTTATAACATTGTGGGAGCAGGCAAGAGAGAAATATGGATAAAACACAAGAATGTACCATTGGATGGTATGAGTACCTCTTACGAACTTAGTGAAGGAAACCTTTCCCATGACCATGAATTCCCATTTGTAAGATTTGAGGAAATTGCCTTCGCAACGCATAGTTTCTCTGAAACATGTATGATTGGACAAGGAGGCTTTGGCAAAGTTTACAAGGTAAGTCATTTAGTAGTTTTCTAATATTCTTATAAATCAACAAAATCGAGTGGTTTACATAACAAACATAAATCAAGATCTTAACTTAAAATTTTCCAGGGGTTGTTAGGTGGGCAAGAAGTTGCTGTCAAGAGGCTAAGTAGGGATTCTCAACAAGGAACAAAGGAGTTTAAGAATGAAGTAATTCTAATTGCCAAACTACAACACAGAAACTTGGTTCAACTTCTTGGGTGTTGTGCAGAAGGGGATGAAAAGTTGTTGATTTATGAGTATCTCCCGAACAAGAGCTTAGATGCTACACTTTTTGGTACAAATTCTAACAACACACCATTTTTGTAAAACAACTCAAAAACATGTTTGCTAACATTTTCATCGATATATATGTTTACAGATGGTTCGAGAAAAATGTTACTAGATTGGGTGACACGATTCAATATAATCAAAGGGGTCGCAAGGGGGCTTCTTTACCTACACCAAGATTCAAGACTGACCATAATTCATAGGGATCTTAAAGCTGGAAATGTTTTGCTAGATGCAGAGATGAAACCCAAGATAGCGGATTTTGGTATGGCAAGGATCTTTGGAGATAACCAACAGAATGCGAATACCCAACGTGTTGTCGGAACGTAGTAAGTATGCTTTGTGAAACACTCATACTAAATTTTGGATCAATCCAACTCCCTTTCGGTAATTGTTGCAATTGAAATGATCAAGCAGTGGATACATGGCTCCTGAGTATGCAATGGAGGGTGTCTTCTCTACGAAGTCCGATGTCTATAGCTTTGGCGTGTTAGTATTGGAGGTCGTAACCGGTATAAGGAGAAATTCCAGTAATCAAACCATGGGGTTCCCTAGCCTCATAGTCTATGTAAGTACACACATGACTTCCCTCAAGTTCCATTTTGAAGGTGTATGAGTCTCTGAAACAACGTTTAGTTGGACATACAAAATGAAAAATAATATGATGTTCTTGGTTGTTTCAGTCATGGAATATGTGGAAGGAAGGGAAGACTGAGGAACTGCCAGACTCATCTATCATGGATACTTGTTCACTAGATGAAGTTTTGCTTTGTATCCACGTAGCACTGTTATGTGTCCAAGAGAACCCAGATGACAGGCCACTCATGTCATTAGTCGTGTTTATCCTAGAGAATGGAAGCACCACACTTCCAGCCCCCAGTCGCCCTGCCTACTTTGCGCGGCGAAGCGTTGAAATGCTGCAAATTGCAGATGATATTCAGAACTCTGTGAATAGTTTTACTCTGACTGAGATACAGGGGCGATGAAACGACAGTTCTTCTGTCCTATATGTATTGAACATATTATCAAAAGATGTCTGGCTAAACAAAATGGCTATGTAACACATCTGTTGTTTAGTAGTCATTACCTTTGAATCTAATTTCGGTTCCACTTTTGGCCTTGATAAATAGCAGCCTCAGTTTCGAAGATGAAAAAAAAAATGTTATCATGCATACACAAATTTCAGCAAAAACATATTGATGAAAGTGATTTCACACTTATACAAGTGATAGATTCAGTGACTATTTGGTTGAAACGTGCTGTCATTTCTCTAGTCCCTTTGGTTGCTTTGCTTTGGCTTTTATTTGTACTCCAATTTAATTATGTTTTTCGGCGAGAGAGCATCCTGTTGCTAATTTGTGTTTTTAACACTTCCTGCTCCTAACTTCATTTCTCAAGGAAACTATAACCAAGACAGGTCCAGGAAATAAGAAACATGAGTACAGGACCGTAGGCTTCCAGCTAGTAACCACCATCAGTTCCCAAAACAGCTCTAAGCATAAGCTACAGGAGTCTTACCAGCTGATACAAATGGGGTTCTTTCTGCATATTCTCCAGGACACATATTCTATCCTGGTGTCTGTACTCTGTTATTTGGTTAATGTAATGTGTGTGGTTTCTCTCAAATAAAAAACAAGCTACGTGAACAAACAAACGATGAACTGAAAGAGGGCGCTGCCGCCATCATTGTACAGTTTGATCGTTTTCTCAGTACCTCACCGGAAGAAATCCAAATTAATAGTCGATCCTAGTGCTACAGTATTCCGTGAACAAAAATGAAAAAAAAAAAAAAACTGACTAGGCGCAAGGCATGCAACACCAGAGGAACCAAGACATGCCTTCAGCATCAGGTTGATTCAATATTGGGAACGTGGTGGATTTCCCTCCAATTATCAGGAACATGCCAAATGATGAAGTTCTAGATTTACTATGGTGTAATAATCATGCTTCATAGTTTAATCATGTGATTTTATTTTCTAACAAGGTCTGGAGGCTGGAGCAGCCGGGACGGTATAGGTTACTATTTCAGTCACTAGCCTGACTGGTAAGCAAGTGACGATGGCATCCCAACTCCGACGTGGACAGTTGAGATGTCAACTCCATCCAAGTAACACACTCTCAACTACTCCTGTCCAAAAGACTTTGAATTATTGAAGCATCTGCTTCCGCAATCCAACATGTAGATAGATCATAGATGGGGATCTTGTCGTTCGCCTTCGTCAAACCATTTTCTTGCTTGTGACCAAACCGCAATGCAAGACACACACTTAGAAGTATCCATTCTGGCCTGAACTACGGATGGATTGTCCGGCTCTCCCATGCTTCACGAAGATAGCAGGGCTGGTCCTTCTTATCATCCTGCCGTTGAGCGCGTCCGAAGACCGGCTTGTCCCCGGTAAACCACTCTCCCCTGGCGCCACCATCGTCTCCGACGGAGGTGCCTTTGCATTAGGCTTCTTCTCCTTGTCCAACTCCAGCACCCCGGTCCGGATGTACCTCGGCATCTGGTACAACGACATCCCTGAGCTCACGGTTGTGTGGGTCGCCAACCGAGAAAACCCGACCAGCAACACGACTACCCCGATGCTCTCCCTCACCAACTCCTCCAATCTTGTTCTATCAAATGGTGATAGCGGTGGCCGTGTCATTTGGACAACGACCAACATGCACTAGTAGAAAAACACCTAATAGTCCCGGTTCGTAAGGGCCTTTAGTCCCGGTTCATGAACCGGGACTAATGGGTCGGTTCAAACACGAACCGGGACCAATGTTCCTCCACGTGGCCTTGTGCGCCGAGCCCAGTTAGGGGGTTTTTGGTCCCGGTTAGTGGCTCCAACCGGGACCAAAAGGCATCCACGCGTCAGCATTCCAGTGGCTGGGGTTTTTGTTATTTTTTTTGAAAGGAGGGGGGGGGGTTGGGGGTTTTGGGGGGTTAATTTAGGTGTTTCATATATTGTGTTAGCTAGCTAATTAATAGAGAGAAGTGTCCTCTCTTATGTCCGTGTTTGGTCGACGCTACGTACTATATATACATAAGTGATCGAGAGAACCGTCGTGCATACCGAGAGAAGTGATCGATCGACCTCTCCTTCTCCGAGAGATTGGTCGAACAACAAGTTTTCGTATATCATGTATCTGACGCTACTGGCTACATACATGTACAATATGTATAAGATCTCTTAATTACAATCCCCTAGCAATGGAAATCAATTTCCACATGGTATTCTCCGGCTTTATTGATGACGTGGTCAAGAAAGAATCCCGCCAATTCTTCTTGAATTGCTTTCATGCGATCTGGTTCTATGAGTTCATTCCGCATCTGCCACGTCTAATTTGAAGAAGGGGGTTAATTAATATATATATATATATATATATATGAATGAAACTCAACAGAAATGATGGTGTAATACAATGAAATTGTGAATATTATTGCTTATGCACTTCATATTGTCTTTGAGAGTAGCCCCGCTTGTTTTTCAAAGTCGCGTTGTGGATGAACTCGCACACGTAGTATCCACAAAAATCATTCCCTTCTTCCTGTCACAAGCACTTTACGAGAAATAGATGTCAATCAAACTGATAATGAAGCATTATAAATGGCGTTGATGAAAGTATAGTTATAGAATCAACGGGAGATGCGCGCAACTAGCTAGCCAGTAGTACTTACTTTCGGGTATGTATATCGCATCTCCTTCGGCAGTCCCGGAGCTTCTGCGGTGAACTGTTTCCAAACCCTGTAAGACAAAGAAAATAATTATTATTACTTGAGATATCAGGAAATGAACAAAAAGTTGCCGATATGGTGCAATAATGATCGATTGAACTTACTTGCTGAGCATTTCAGTCATGTCCGCATAGGATTTGGGATATTTCCGTCTCGAGTCTAAGACGGTTACTGGTCCACGCTCAAGCTTAATCTCCAGAAGAATATAGTGGTACCTGCGCACGCATGCATAACTCATCAATTACATTACTATAACCTCGCTCGAGTAATAAGGGAAACCGAATATGCACACGACAGTAACACTCACTTGCCGTTGTAAGGAAAGAGTATGGTATCTTTGTTTTGATTTTTGATCAACGATTGTAGCTCGTTGTCCTCGGCCTCTTTGATGTCCTTTTCAACCAGAAATTCATCTATGATATTTGTGTTAATGAAACCAATATCATAAATTTCTTGTTTTTTTGCACTCAATGATCTTCAATCTGCATAATATATTGAGGATAATTAATTATAAATACATGAAATGAAGAGCCGAGCTATATATAGAGACTTAATGACAGAAATAGTACTTACAGACAGTAGCAAAAGACCATTAGTTTATCGAGGGCCTTTTGATTGAAGAACGCGAAGAACTCATCAAATGGAACAGTCAACAGATCATTTGTAACGAGGTCGTGCTCCTCTTTAATATGCAGATACAAAGCATTCGTACCCTCAGACGTTTTGCAGGTTTCCATGTACCAATTATGGAATCTTCCCATCATTGTTGTCAGAGATTTTTCATCTTTGACGAGAGGCTTCCCGTACTCGTATCTGTGTTCGTCCACCTCCAAGAAATCAGGAAGTGCATCGTCAGGCAGGTAATCTTCAAGATTGCCATAACCGGCCACCGTCCCCGGAGCATTAGACACATTGAGCGGGGGGCACGATTGCTGTGCTTGTTCGCCGAGCTAGGCAATTTTTTTCCCCTTTGCTCATTCTTTTGACCTTTTAGCACTGACAGTAGTTCCCGACCGCTGGGCTTGGAGATATGTCTGTTCAGTAATGCGCTCATAGTTGGTTCTCGGCGGAGACTTTGGTGGTTTCCTCAGGGCATCGATAGTGCGCTTTGCTTTCACCGGATCTACCTTCTCCTCCGGAGGTGGATGTCTCTTTGCTTTCACCCCTTGAAAGAACTCCTTCACATGGGTCCGCACAATCGTATTGTTTTCCTCTTTGGACCTCTCGTACGGTAACTTCTCTAGAGGCTTGAGAGATGGACCGTATTTGTATTGCCTCCCGCCTCTAGTTGTGCTGCTAGACGCCGGAGTAGACGGAGCGGCTGCGGCGTCTGTCTTCTTTCGTGCTTGCTTACGAGGCGGAGGAGAAGGAGTACGACGCGCCGGAGCAGCTGGGGCGGCGGCGGGTCTCTTCCGCCCTTGCTGGCGAGGCGGAGAAGGAGGATGCTGCTGGCTGCTCGGGAGCGCCGGCGCAGGCGGAGAAGGAGGCGGAGTGCCGCCACGCGTGCCCTGATCGTCACTCGCCGGAGGAGGAGACAGTGGAGGAGGCGGAGTGCCCTGACTCGCCGGAGGAGGAGGAGGATGCGGAGGCGTCCAGTTCAGAAGGTTGATGAGCTCCTTCCGCCATAGGCATGGAGTCTTTAGAGCACAACCCAGCCTAGTCTCCCCTTCACCGGTAGGGTGCTCAAGCGGGAGGTCCTCAAATCCATCCGTTATTTCATCCACCATCACCTTACCATATCCTTATGGAATCGGCTGGCAGTGATAAGTTGTGCCGGGTCCACTAGGATAAACTTGGCCAACAGCCGCCTTGACCTTCAAATTCATCCATCGCGCCATAATGTGGCAATTTTGAGACTCCATGATACCATCCACGGGATAGCTGGCAGCAGCCGTCAAGACATGCTCTGGCTGAAGCAGCTCGGTGGAAGCTACGCTGCTTCTCCACTGAGATGGCGGGGTAGCTTTGGGGGAAGCTTCGGCAGGTCGTTTGCTGCGATCTGCTGCTTCTCGTTCCTCTTCTCGATCCTCTAGTCCCATTACCCTTTCGTGCAGCGCCTGCAGTTGGTCCTGCTCCAGTTTCTTCCTCCTCTCGTGGGTTTTGTAACCCCCTGCGTCCGGAAAACCAACCTTCCATGGAATGGAGCCTGGCGTGCCTCATGTCCGTCCAGGGTGCTCAGGATTCCCAAGGGCCATTGTGAGCTCGTCCTTCTCCCTGTTTGGAAGGAACGTCCCTCGCTGCGCTGCATCAATATAGTGTCGAAGGTTCTTGACTGGTATTTCCAGTTGCTCGTCCGTCCACTGGCACAACCCTGTTACAGGGTCCAAGGTTCCGCCAGCCCCGAAGAACCAAGTCCGGCAACGGTCTGGCCAGTACATTGTCTCTGGTTCGATCCCTTTTTCAAGCAGATCATGCTCAGCCTTGGACCACTTAGGACGGGCTTTGAGGTAGCCACCTGACCCCGTGCGATGGTGAAGCTTCTTCTTCGCAGCATTTTTCTTGTTTGTCTCCAACATCTTCTTACTCTTTTCCGATGTCTTGTGGGACACAAATGCGGGCCAGTGATCTTTGATCTTCTCATATTTGCCGATGAATTCTGGTGTCCTTTTTTTCGACAAACTGGTTCAGCTCTTTCCTCCACCTCCTCATTAGGGTTGCCATCTTCTTAAGAGCACAAGACTTGATTATTTGCTCTTTAACTGGATTCTCCGGATCCTCCTCTGGTGGTAGGGTGAAATTTGCCTTCAGCTCAGTCCAAAGATATTCTTTCTGCATATCATTGACATAAGACACCTCAGGGTCTTCCTCCTTAGGCTTATACCATTGCTGGATGCTGATCGGGATCTTCTCCCTAACAAGAACCCCGCACTGAGCAGAAAATGCCTTCCTTGTCCGGATGGGTTCAATCGGTTCGCCGTCGGGCGCGATTTCTATGATCTCAAACTTTTCATCCGAGCTCAACTTTTTCTTCGGGCCTCGTCTCCTTACCGAAGTTGTGCTCGATCCGGAGGGCTAGAAATTATAAGGAAGAAAGACGAAGTAATTAATATGTGTACATATACCAAAACAATGGAAGCATCAATTAACTAGTCAGCACGTGCTTAACTAATATATATATACCTGGCCGGGCTCGGTTCGGTCACCGGAGCAGTCAGCACGGTCTCCTTCTTGTACCTCCATTGTGTCACCGGAGCCATCATGAACATAGTCCTCTTCTTGTACCGGCATTAATGGGCCCAAGCCATCATGAACATAGCCCTCTTCTTCACCCAGTTCTTCCAGCTAAGCAACGGTGTCGAGGAGAAATGACGCAACTTCATCCCTTCCATTTGCGATTATGTCCCCCAATATCGCTTCTGTTTCTTCGTCTCAGGAGTGCTCCATAGTTTCTGCAAATATTTACAACATGTCAATTATTATTCAAACATGGTATATATATATATATATATATATATATATATATATATATTTATTATTTATTATTTATTATATTATTGGCAAACGTAGAACTAGCTAGCTAATCACAATAAGGAATCATGTTAGTGGCCTCGACGCTGCTTCTCTAGGGTTTGGGGTCGCCTTGACACAACAACGCTTCAAGGGTTTGGGGTGGCCTCGACGACAATGCTCTTTTAACTTGGTAAATTTGGGTGGCCTCGAGAGAGTTAATTTTTCGGGTAGGGGCGCGGCGGGAGGGGGTAGGAGACCAACATCGTTTTCTCTCTAGGGTTTGGGTGTCCTCGAGAGTTTTGGTCGAGCGAGAGGGCTGAGGGGGGGGTGCTGCCGTTGTATAAGTTATCACGGTCGAGAGGGGGTATATATATCGACCGCCCCTCATGTCGAAGTTATCTCGAGGGGGTTATATCGACAATGACGCGACAACGACGAGAAAGGAAAATAATTAAGGAAAAGGAAGAAAAGAGGAAGAAGGAAGAAGGAAGAAGAAGAAAAAAAAAGAGGAGAAGAAGAAAGGAATAGAGGAGAAGAAGAAAAAATAGAATTTTTTTTTCTATTTTTTCTTCTTCTCCTCTATTCCTTTATTCTTCTCCTCTTCTTTTTCTTCTTTTTTCCTCTTCTTATTTATTTCTCCTCTTTTTCCTCTTCTTATTTATTTCTCCTCTTTTTCCTCTTCTTATTTTCCTTTTTCCTCTCATTCTTTTTCTTCTTCTTTCTTCCTTCTTCCTTCTTCCTCTTTTCTTCCTTTTCCTTATTTTACTTTCTCCTCTACACTAACCTAAAATGCACTAACCTAAAATCGATATCTACTAACAACCTAAATAAAAAATTAATACATATATGAAAAAACATATATAAACAAAAAAATGCTATGAACATTATATTCATACATACATATATAGCCACATCCATTCATCATATATATAGCTACCACATACATATATACATTATATATATGAAAAAAATGCAATGAACAAAAAAATACACTTATGAAAAAAAAACTATGAACATGTACACATATATATATACACAAAAAATGCAAAAAATTGCTATGGAAATTGCAGGGGCGGCGCGCGGCGGCCGCGCAGGGCAGGGGCGGCGGCGCGGCGGCCGCGCAGGGACAGGGGCGGCGCGTGGTGGCCACGCAGGGGCGCGGGGTGGGAGGGGCGCGGGAGCAGGCTGTGCTCACAGGGGTCGGCGACGACGGCTCAGGCGAGCAGCCTGACAGCGTCGGTGGCGGCGGCGACGGCAAGGTGGAGCAGGGGCGTCGGGCGGCGACGGCGACGAGGAGGAGCATGGGGCGTCGGGGGAGAAGTGGGCGATTTGGCCGGAAACTGCTAAGTGTTGCTTATATAGCAAACCCTTTAGTCCCGGTTGGTGGCACCAACCGGGACTAATGCCCCCTTTAGTCCCGGTTGGTGCCACTAACCGGGACCAAAGGCCTCTTTTTCGGCAGCCCAAAGGGCGGGAACCGGCGGCCTTTGGTACCGGTTGGTGGCACCAACCGGGACTAATGCCTCCCCCTTTAGTACCCTGTGTTGCCCGCCTCAGGGCCAAAGTTTAGTTCCACCTCGCTAGTTGAGAGGGGCGCGCAGTGGTTTATAAGCCCCACTGCCGCACCCCTCTCGAGCTCCTCTCCACTGCAGGCTTTCGGGCCTACTTACTATTGCTTTGCCTGATGGGCCTTCTGGGCCTACTGCGGGCCTGAATCCTGGCCCATATTAGGGTTTCATGTTGTATTCACGCTGTGGGGGCCCAGTAGGAGGCATTTTTTGTTTTTTTTTGTTTTCTTTACTTATTGTTGCTATACTTAATTTTTTTTCTAGTTTTTTTGTTTTGATTCTGCATTATTTATTTTCTTTTGTTTTTTGCTTTATTTTTTAATTGTTTTTGCTTTTAGTTTTAGGAAAATTATAAACTTTCTGTTAGTGCCATTAGTTTTCAAATTTGAAAACACTTTTTTTTGTTTTTTTGTTTTCTTTCTTGCTTTATTTATTTTATTTTGTTTCTACTTACAACAAAATACGTATTGTTGTTTTTTTGTTTTGTTTTCTGCATTATTTATTTTGTTTTGTTTTTTGCTTTATTTTTAATTGTTTTTGCTTTTAGTTTTAGGAAAATTATAAACTTTCTGTTAGTGCCATTAGTTTTCAAATTTGAAAACACTTTTTTTGTTTTTTTTCTTTCTTGCTTTATTTATTTTATTTTGTTTCTACTTACAACAAAATACTTATTGTTGCTATTTTTAATTATTACGCGGGCTGAACCATAAGACATTAAAGCATTTGAAATGAACTCTGAAAAAGTTGAAAGTTGGCATGGTATCATAAATTGACCCACATAGCATGTGCATGTACAAAACGAACAATGGTATCATACTCGTCAGTTACAAAGTTGGCATGATATCATCATAATAGTTGCGGGAGAAAGTCTTTACTTTTTCTTCGCTTGTGTCATTTGCTTATTGAGCCGTAACCATGGATAATCTTCATCGTTTATCAGGATGTTGGGGTCAGCCTTGACTTTGAAGGGAGGAATTTCATGAAACTTTTCATAATCTTCAGACATGTCTGTCTTGTCCTCCACTCCCACGATGTCCCTTTTTCCTGAAAGAACTATGTGGCGCTTTGGCTCATCGTATGATGTATTCGCTTCCTTATCTTTTCTCTTTCTCGGTCTGGTAGACATGTCCTTCACATAGATAACCTGTGCCACATCATTGGCTAGGACGAATGGTTCGTCAGTGCACCCAAGATTTTTTCAGATCCATTGTTGTCATTCCGTACTATGGGTCTACCTGTACCTGACAGATTGACCCATTTGCACTTAAACAAATGGACCTTATGTCTGTAGTAAAGCGGACACCGCTGTTTTGGTTGGTGCTCTTTTGATCTTGGTCAATCGTGTAAAATTTATTCCCGTTTATCTCGTATCCTTTCCAAATCAATACAGTCAAAGATGGTCCCCTGGACAACAAGTACAGCTCATCACAAACAGTGTTGTCACCTCTGATACGTGCTTCCAACCAACTGCTGAAAGTCCTGATGTGTTCACATGTAATCCAGTCGTCGCACTGCTCCGGGTGTTTGGAGCGCAGACTGTTCTTGTGTTCATCGACATACGGGGTCACCAAGGTAGAGTTCTGTAGAACTGTGTAGTGTGCTTGAGACCAAGAATATCCGTCCCTGCATATTATTGAGTCCCTTCCAAGCATGCCTTTTCCAGTCAGTCTCCCCTCATACCGCGATTTAGGGAGACCTGTCTTCTTAAGACCAGGAATGAAGTCAACACAAAACCCGATGACATCCTCTGTTTGATGGCCCATGGAGATGCTTCCTTCTGGCCTAGCACGGTTACAGACATATTTCTTTAGGACTCCCATGAACCTCTCAAAGGGGTGCATATCGTGTAGAAATACGGGGCCCAGAATGACAATCTCGTCAACTAGATGAACTAGGACGTGCATCATGATATTGAAGAAGGATGGTGGGAACGCCAGCTCGAAACTGACAAGACATTGCACCACATCATTCCTTAGCCTTGGTATGATTTCTGGATCGATCACCTTCTGAGAGATTGCATTGAGGAATGCACATAGCTTCACAATGGCTAATCGTACGTTTTCCGGTAGAAGCTCCCTCAATGCAACCGGAAGCAGTTGCATCATAATCACGTGGCAGTCATGAGACTTTAGGTTCTGAAACTTTTTCTCTGCCATATTTATTATTCATTTTATATTAGACGAGAAGCCAGTCGGGACCTTCATACTAAGCAGGCATTCAAAGAAGATTTCCTTCTCTTCTTTGGTAAGAGCATAGCTGGCAGGACCTTCATACTGCTTTGGAGGCATGTCGTCTTTTTCGTGCAAACGTTGTAGGTCCTCCCGTGCCTCAGCTATATCTTTTGTCTTCCCATACACGCCCAAGAAGCCTAGCAGGTTCACGCAAAGGTTCTTCGTCACGTGCATCACGTCGATCGAAGAGCGGACCTCTAGGTCTTTCCAGTAGGGTAGGTCCCAAAATATAGATTTCTTCTTCCACATGGGTGCGTGTCCCCCAGCGTCACTCGGAACAACTAGTCCGCCGGGACCCTTTCCAAAGATTACGTGTAAATCATTGACCATAGCAAGTACGTGATCACGGGTACGCATGGCGGGCTTCTTCCGGTGATCTGCCTCGCCTTTGAAATGCTTGCCTTTCTTTCGACATTGATGGTTGGTCGGAAGAAATCGACGATGGCCCAGGTACACATTCTTCCTGCAGCTTGCCAGGTATATACTATTGGTGTCAAGTAAACAGTGCGTGCATGCGTGGTATCCCTTGTTTGTCTGTCCTGAAAGGTTACTGAGAGCGGGCCAATCGTTGATGGTCACGAACAGCAACGTCTTTAGGTTAAATTCCTCCTGTTTGTGCTCATCCCATGTACGTACACCATTTCCATTCCACAGCTGTAAAAGTTCTTCAACTAATGGCCTTAGGTACACATCAATGTCGTTGCCGGGTTGCTTAGGGCCTTGGATGAGAACTGCCATCATAATGAACTTCTGCTTCATGCACATCCGAGGAAGGTTATACATACATAGAGTCACGGGCCAGGTGCTGTGATTGCTGCTCTGCTCCCCGAAAGGATTAATGCCATCCGCGCTTAAAGCAAACCATACGTTCCTTGGCTCACTTGCAAACTCATCCCAGTACTTTCTCTCGATTTTTCTCCACTGCGACCCGTCAGCGGGTGCTCTCAACTTCCCATCTTTCTTACGGTCCTCACTATGCCATCGCATCAACTTGGCATGCTCTCTGTTTCTGAATAGACGTTTCAACCGTGGTATTATAGGAGCATACCACATCACCTTCGCAGAAACCCTCTTCCTGGCGGGCTCGCCGTCAACATCACCAGGGTCATCTTGTCTGATCTTATACCGTAATGCACCGCATACCGGGCATGCGTTCAGATCCTTGTACGCACCGCGGAAGAGGATGCAGTCATGAGGGCATGCACGTATCTTCTGCACCTCCAATCCTAGAGGGCATACGACCTTCTTTGTTGCGTATGTATTGTCGGGCAATTCGTTATCCTTTGGAAGCTTCTTCTTCAATATTTTCAATAGCTTCTCAAATCCTTTGTCAGGCACAACATTCTCTGCCTTCCACTGCAGCAATTCCAGTACGGTACCGAGCTTTGTGTTGCCATCTTCGCAATTGGGGTACAACCCTTTTTTTTGGTCCTCTAACATGCGATCGAACTTCAGCTTCTCCTTTTGACTTTCGCATTGCGTCCTTGCATCGACAATGACCCGGCGGAGATCATCATCATCGGGCACATCGTCTGGTTCCTCTTGATCTTCAGCAGCTTCGCCCGTTGCAGCATCATCGTGCACATCGTCTGGTTCCTCTTGATGTTCAGTAGCATCACCGTATTCAGGGGGCACATAGTTGTCATCGTACTCTTCTTCTTCGCCGTCTTCCATCATAACCCCTATTTCTCCGTGCCTCGTCCAAACATTATAGTGTGGCATGAAACCCTTGTAAAGCAGGTGGGTGTGGAGGATTTTCCGGTCAGAGTAAGACTTCGTATTCCCACATATAGGGCATGGACAACACATAAAACCATTCTTCATGTTTGCCTCAGCCACTTCGAGAAAATCATGCACGCCCTTAATGTACTCGGAGGTGTGTCTTGAACCGTACATCCATTGCCGGTTCATCTGCGTGCATTATATATAATTAAGTGTGTCAAAAATCATTACAAAACATCATGAATAGATAATTAAGTGACCGAATTAATAGAAATTCATCATCACATTAAAACCAAAGTACATACATAGTTCTCATCTAACAACATAAAGCTCTGCAGAGCATCTAAATTAATTAAACCATACATTGAAACTATGTAAAACATTGCAATGCGAAAACAAATGCGATCATAATCGCAACCAATGTAACAACTGATCCAACGGCATAATGATACCAAGCCTCGGTATGAATGACATATTTTCTAATCTTTCTAATCTTCAAGCGCATTGCATCCATCTTGATCTTGTGATCATCGACGACATCCGCAACATCCAACTCCAATATCATCTTCTCCTCCTCAATTTTTCTAATTTTTTCCTTCAACAAATTGTTTTCTTCTTCAACTAAATTTAACCTCTCACAATAGGGTCGGTTGGAATTTCCGGTTCAACAACCTCCTAGATAAATAAAATCTATGTCACGTTGGTCGGCATAATTGTCATAAACAATAAATGAACCAATAGTTATGAAAAGATAATATATACCACATCTGAATCATAGACAGGACGAGGGCCGACGGGGGCGGATACCAAAACCATCGCACTATATAAGATGCAATAATAAAAGTAAGAAAATTATACAAGTATCTATATAAATATACAAGTAAGAATTTTTTTTCCTTTCAGAAAGAAGATAAGAACAAGAGGCTCACCACGGTGGTGCCGGCGACGAGATCGGCGCGGGCGATCGACGGCGGTGAAGACGGGGACGGGACGTGACGGACCGCTAAACCTAGACAAATATTGAGGAAAATGGAGCTTGGAGGTCGAGCTTGGAGAGGAGAAAGCTTAAGTAGTGTGGCTCGGGCATTCCATCGAACACCTCGTGTGCATAGGAGGTGAGCTAGAGCACCACAAAGCTCTCCCCTCGCCGGCCACGAAAAACAGAGAACTGGGAGTGCTCTGCTCGCGGGGTAGATATATGCAACTAATTCGTCCCGGTTCGTGCCACGAACCGGGACTAAAGGGCAGCCTTTGGTCCCGGTTCAAGCCTCCAACCGGGACCAATGGTGGTGGGCCAGGAGCGATGCGCATTGGTCCCGGTTCGTCCCACCGACCGGAACCAATAGGTCCAGCCGAACCGGGACCAATGGCCCACATGGCCCGGCCGGCCCCCGGGGCTCACGAACCGGGTCCAATGCCCCCATTGGTCCCGGTTCTGGATTGAACCGGGACTAATGGGCTGACCCGGCCTGGACCATTGCCCCCTTTTCTACTAGTGATGGGTACTGCCATGGGCTCTTTTCCCCCATGGCGGTGCTTCTAAACACCAGCAACCTTGTCATCCGCTCCGTAAACGGCACCACGCTGTGGTAGAGCTTCGAGCACTACACCGACACGTTCCTTCCTGGCATGAAGCTCCGGTTCAAGTACATGAAAATGGAACCAGCGACCGCCTGGTATCCTAGAAGGGTCCTAGTGACCCTTCGCCGGGGCGTTTCTCCTATGGTGGTGACACGAGCACATTCCCTCAAATATTCTTATGGGAAGGAGAGCGTCCGGTGTCTCGTAGCACTCCATGGACGGGGTACCTGGTGAAGAGCGAGCTTCGGTACCAGCAGGCAAATGGCAGTGAAGATGTCATCATCTACCTGGCGGTCGTCGATGGCGACGATGAGATCTATACTACCTATAGCGTCTCTGATGGTGCCCCACACACTAGGTACGTGCTGACCTACTTTGGCGTGTTCCAAATCCAGAGCTGGAGTAGTAACAGATCGGCATGGGTAGTTCGTGGGAAATGGTTGTCCCTCGAATGTAACCACTACGGCTATTGCGGCATGTACGGGTACTGCGATGAGACATCGGTGCCCGTCCCGACATGCAAGTACCTCCACGGCTTCGAGCCGGCAAACACAGTGGAGTGGACAGGTGGCAAGTTTTCAGCAGGGTGCCAACGAACGGAGCCACTACGAGGGTGCAATAATGGCTTCTTGGCCTTGACAGGGATGAAGTCGCCTGACAAGTATTCGCTTATCGGCGGCGGTAGGAGTACATTTGAGGAGTGTGCAACAGAATGCAACCGCAACTGCTCTTGTGTTGCATACTCACATGCCAACTTAAGCAGCAGCGGGTCCAAGAGAAACATGACGAGGTGCTTGGTCTGGTTCGGGGAGTTGGTTGACACGGGGAAAATAGGTGAAGAGTTGGGAAGTGACACGCTCTATCTCCGACTTGCAGGATTGAATGCAACATCTGGTGCCAAACCCCTCCACCTCTGGAAAATTATTTCTCTTGTGCTAGAAAATTGTCACTATTGTTTTCATATGATATGTATCGATTCATGTCTTGCACAGGTAAAAGAAGAAAGAGTAATGCAGTGAAGATTGTGCTAGCACTGTTAGGAAGTAGTGTTATAGTACTCATATGCATTTGGTTGGCATGGTTCAAATTCAAAGGTATGCTTAGTGTTTTTTCCACTACAAAGGTACTTCACATTTGCTTCCCTAAGTTTTGTGTGTACTATTGTAATGTACCTTTGGCATACAAATATTGATATCGACGCATAAAACTAGAGCGAATAACTGCCTCGTCTAAGCCTAGCGTTGTTTTTAACCTTGGACTTAAGTGTAAGATTGAAAAGTACAAGTGTATGCTACAGAAACCTACGCAGCATGGAGATGCTTGCGGAAAACAAGTGTGATGTGTGGCCACAGTATTATGGACTCGAAAATTGACGTGTTTAATCAAGGGAGAAATTATGTTTCTTCTAACATGTGTACTTTATCTTATATGTCAAGCGGTGACCATATTGTTAACTCCATGGTTTCCACAATGAGAGAAGTAGACCATAGATTATTTTCTCTAAATTTTCTGAGTTCATAACAGAAATAATAGACTGACACAAGTGATTTTAGGGGTAAAGCAACCTGTTTTTTCTATGTCTATCATAAACCTTTAGAGGTGAAATGGTGATACATTGTGAGTGCAGGCAAGAAAGAAAATGGGAGAAAACACAAGAATGTATTGCTGGATCCAATGAGTACCTCACATGAACTTGGGGAAGTACACCCTGAACACAATCATGAATTCCCATTTGTAACGTTTGAGGAAATTGCACGAGCAACACACAATTTCTCTGAAACATGTGTGATAGGACAAGGTGGCTTTGGCAAAGTTTTCAAGGTAACACACTTAGTAATAATTGACCATTCATTCTATAATCAAGAGATTTGAGAGCTAATGTAACGGACAGCTACGTTTTACCTTTAAATTCTCAGGGATTGTTAGGTGGTCAAGAAGTTGCCGTCAAGAGGCTGAGTAGGGATTCTAAACAGGGAACAAAGGAGTTCAAGAATGAAGTAATTCTAATTGCCAAATTGCAGCATAGAAACTTGGTTCAACTGCTCGGGTGTTGTTCGGAGGGAGATGAAAAACTTCTAATTTATGAGTATCTAGCTAACAAGAGCTTAGATGCCACCCTTTTTGGTAAATATTATAAAAACACACCATAATTTCACAAAAAATACTGAAAAAATCGTTCTCACATTTCCTTCTATATACAGATGATTCAAGAAAAATGTTGCTCGACTGGGAAACACGGTTTAGTATAATCAAAGGAGTTGCAAGGGGACTTCTTTACCTACACCAAGATTCAAGATTAACCATAATTCACAGAGATCTTAAAGTTGGAAATGTTTTGCTAGATGCAGAGATGAAACCCAAGATAGCGGATTTTGGGATGGCAAGGATCTTTGGAGATAACCAACAAAATGCAAATACCCAACGTGTTGTCAGAACATAGTGAGCATCCTTTGAAAACATCCTATTAAATTTTGAATCAATTCTGCTCCGATTCAATAACTTTTGCAATCGAAATAATAAAGCAGTGGTTACATGGCTCCTGAGTACGCAATGGAGGGTGTCTTCTCTACCAAGACCGATGTCTACAATTTCGGTGTGTTACTACGGGAGGTTGTGACCGGCATTAGGAGGAACTCCAATAGACAAACGATGGGCTTCCCTAGCCTCATACTCTATGTGAGTATATACACAAGAATTCTCTCAAGTTATATCTTCTTCAAAAAACAAAACAAAAATGATACGGTGTTCTTGGTCATTTCAGTCATGGAATATGTGGAAGGAAGGGGAGACAGAGAAACTGCCAGACTCGTCGATCATGAACACATGTTCACTAGACGAAGTATTGCTTTGCATCCATGTAGCGCTACTGTGTGTCCAAGACAACCCAGATGATAGGCCCCTCATGTCATCAGTTGTCTTCGTCTTAGAGAACGGAAGCACCACACTTCCAGCCCCGGATCGCCCTGCATACTTTGTGCGACGGAGCGTTGAAGCGGTGCCAATCGGAGATGAGATTCAGACTTCCGTGAACAGTGTTACTCTTACCGAGATAGAGGGGAGATGATATTCAGACTTCATGTGTTGTTTGGAAATCACTGTCTCTGGATGTATTTTGTTTTTTGTTCCATTTTTCTTTTTTGTCTTCATGACAGTCTCGGTTTGGAAAAGAAAGGAAGATGTCAAGGCGCACACAAAAATTTCTTGAAACAAAACAAGTCGATGAAAGTGAAATCACAATAGACACAAGTGATGGAGTAGGTGGTGGTGTCCTTGTCACCCGTTCTTCCAATGGGTTTTCTGCGGCATCGATCCATCCCGTGTACGCAAGACGAGTATGTTGACTGTCGTGGAGTGCACGTGTTCATGTGCATCTTTGAAGTCTAAACCGCAAGTCATCAGCAACCATCCGGTGAATTTCCACCCAACCATCGTGGGCGACTCTCTGTGAGTACAAGGTGATTTAATATGGTCCAACCTATGAATGGCTTCAGAAAGAGAACGTAAACAAATGATGAATCACCAGATTTACGCCGGCATACGAGCTATATATATAGCCTATAATTTGTTGTGTGCATCGACTGATGCAAAGGCCAGGAGGATACGTACACTACTTCTGCGAAAAAGATTTGCATACATTGCCAGTGTTGTTTCTGGCGGCAGCATTGTCAGCGTCGTTCCAAGCGGGGGATTTTCGCTCACCTGCCACCCTCGTGTCAACTTGGTCGCAAGCTCGTGCCAAAAGCCAGAAATCAACTGCAGTTGTACGCGCCTGCACTACGCCAGCACGCCAAAAAACATGTCGGGCCGTCGCTCTCGTCGACCCTGGGTGCATGCTGAAACTAGCCAATAGGGCACTCGTGTGGCGGTCGACAAGGACTTGAGAAGAAATGTCAAGGTAGCAGCTAGCTAGCTCAACTCCTACCGTCGTTTCGCTTGTCAGTTGTCGCTCAAGAAACGCGTGCATGCTTGCACGACCTTGATCGATCGACGGACATGTCGCGCTCTGCCGTGTGCGCCGTCGCCGTCGCGGTAGTCCTCGTGGCCGTTTGCGCGTGACCGGACAAGTCCGCCAACGGCCACGTGCGCTGCAGGCTGCACTGTGCGTGCTGTTGCTGACGCTTCTTGGTGATCTCTCTTCTTGGTTTGCTCCTGGCACGGGATCGATCGGCTATAGGTATTGTTGCCTGATTTATTTATTTATTTGGTAAATCGATTTTTTTCTTGTTTCTTCTAAGTACAGCATTTTTCCTCCTCCAACGGTTCCTCCTTCCAACAAATCGATTTACCCAAATTGTAAATTCAGTCAAGTTACATACTCCCTCCGTCTCAAAAAAATTGTCTTAGATTTGTCTAGCTACGTATGTACCTAATACTAAAACATAACTACAACAGTCTTGCACTATCAGGGGATAAAAGCTATGCTACAGGGGAATACATCACCCAGAGTTGAGAGTACAGGGGAATACATCACCTAGAGTTGAGAGCAGAAGTTCTCTCCACATAAAGCTATCTTAACCTTATTTATTATAGACCTCATGAGCGTGAGAAAGCCAAAAGCGAAGCCAAAGAGGATCTTCAGATGAGAGCACCCGACTAAGTTTTTTTACCGGAGCGGGGATGTACCGGTGCTCAATCCACCATCCCTCGGTGCTTGTAGATCTGTGCGGGTGGACCTTACTAGTTTTTTATTTCCACCTCAGATTCCAGGATACAAGCTGTATACAACTGCAAATACGTGATGGACCCCACGACAGACAGGATATTAACCCCACGCCGATGTCTCCTTCCCGCATCGATCTCCTTTCTCCCCACCCCATCTCTCGTCAGTTCGTTCCATGGGGCTCGGTGGTTAATCCCGGCTATGGCCGCCGTGAGATCCGCCTTCTCCACCAACATCCGGCACCGGATTCGGGTTCCACTGCTGGCACCTACCGCGGGGGGCACATAGAAGGCCGGCGGCGGCGCGGCGGTACCATGAGGCCGGCGAGGAGCAGGGGCCGGATCCACTGGCCGTCGGGGGTGGCTGATCCGGCGAGGTTCCTCGATCCCGCCAACCAGAAGCCCGTCCACCGGCATCCTTGCTGCCCCGGCAGCCGTTGTAGCCCTTGGTGTCTCCGGATCTGGCGAGTCATGAATCCCATCTCCCCTAACCTCTCTCCATATGTATTTCAGGATTTCAGGTTTATTTAGCATGATTTGAACACTCTATGTTTCTTTACCACCAGATCGCCAGCCTCCTCTGCCACTTCAATTTCAGGATTTTTGAATGTTTGTGACAGAGAGCATGTGTTGTAGTTTTTTGAAAGAGACCAAAATCTATGAAATTACTTCCCTGTAATATATTTGAATGCGGTGTTGCTAGTTGTGAAACAAACTAATGTGAAATGGTTTGTGGCACAATGTGAAATTTATATTTCAATCTGGTGAAACTGGATTACTTTAGTATGTCGAAGTGAGATTTGAATGACTTTCAGTGAGATTTGGAATGATTTTTAATGAGATTGTAATGTTTTTCAGTGAGATTTGAATTGAAATAGCTATGTGTAGTTGAGATGTGCAAAATATGTGAAACTGGGATTTCAATGTGTTGTTGCAAGTTGCAAAACTAATTTCTGTGAGATTTCAATGTGAAACTGGAAAAAATATGGAATTAGATCTATGAAAAATATGAAACAGCTATTTCTCTTATCTGTCATTTGTTATTTCAGTGATATATGTATTGAGAAATTCCCTGGAATATATTCCAATGTGGTGTTGCAAGTTGTGAAACTAATTTCTGTGAAAATATATGAAATTACTTCTTTGAAATATATGAAACTGTTGTTCCTCTTATCTGGCATTTGTTATTTAAGTGAGTTGTGTATTGGGAAATATGAAATTACTTTCCTGAAATATATTTCAATGTGTTGTTACAAGTTGTGAAACTAATTTCTGTGAAAATATATGAAATTAGATCTCTGGAAAATATGAAACTGCTATGTGTCATATACGTAATTTGTTATTTCAGTCATATATATATTGAAATGTATGAAATTACTTCCCTGCAATATATTTCAATGTGTTGTTACAAGTTGTGAAACTAATTTCTGTGAAAATATATGGAATTAGATCTCTGAAAAATATGAAACTGATATTTGTCATATATGTAATTTGTTATTTCAGTCATATATGTATTGAAATGTATGAAATTACTTCCCTGAAAATATATGTAATTACTTTAGTGAAATACAGAAATATACATCACTTACATACCTCAGCTACACATAGATATGTGAAATTTATATTACAATGTAGTGTAACTAGACTATTTTAGCCTATGCAAGTGTTATATGCTTCTTAAAAGGACTGCAATATTTTTTTTGAAAGATTTGAAATGATATTTCAGTTAGGTATGAATTGAAATAGCTATGTGTAGCTGAGTTGTTTTGGCAAAAAATATAAAATATAACTAAAATCACTTCATAAAATATAAAAAAATGTTCATGTGAACCTTTTGAAATGCTATGTTTCGGTCTTTTGTAAAGATATTTGTTTTTGAAAGGATTGAAATCATATTTTTGAAGAATTGAAATCAGGACTTTCATGGTTGAACAATCAATTTCACTTGTGAAAAATGAAATTGGAATTGGAATAAATGAAATCACTTTGTAAAAAGATAAAAATGTTTATGCAACACTTTTGAAATACAAAGTTTCACTCTTTTTTGAAATAGATTTCTGAAAGGATTGAAATATGTTTTTTTCTAAACGAGCTGAAATTAGATTTGGAAATTAAGTGAAATGTTCTTTTTTTTTCAAATTCATATCTACTTTATAAAAAAATTCAAATAAGTTTAATGTGAGAAAACTTGATCGGTTGAAAAATGACATGTTCTGTATCTGGACTTGGGAAGTGAGAGATATGCCTCAATCGTACCTGGAAAGCCTGGGACAAGGCTGAAGTCACGTGGGTGTCACATGGCTGATGTCACGTGGGTGGGCCCATCTGATTAAATATGATGCCTTAAATGAAGGAAAGAGTGAAATACAGAAATACTACTTTTGAGTTGGCAGCATCCTATTGGCGGGAGGACCACGGGTACATCCCGACACCGGTAAAAAGAGGTTTGCGTGAGAGCACCAGCTTCAACCTCACCATTCCTCCAGCTCAGGTGGCCCCTCCTTGTCTCATTTCCACGCGATTCGCATCAGTTCTCCACGCCGCTTGTCCAAAGAATGCATCATTGAAACAGGGTTGCTTGAGCATCGTCGCAGAGAACTTTCCACAGATGTAAATAGCAGCTTAGTTTTGCGAGAATGCAGTTCACGTTTTTCCACTTCTGTCCCTGAAAACAAAAGTTGTTTCTCAGTCTCCACAAGCTCCACAAGGTAGCAGCAATCACCATATTCAGCACAGGTTTTTTTTCTTATGCACATGCCAGAAGGCATATATTTTTTCAAAGTTAGTGATTCTATCAATCTCAAAGAAGTCAGAGACAAAGTTCCATACATATTGAGCAACCACACAGTCAAATAGCAAATGTTGGATAGTTTCATATTCAGCACAGAAAAGACAAGATGGATCCTCTACTTCTCTCCTTTTTGCAAGATTATCTCTAGTTAGGATTTTGTTGAGGACACACAGCCATAAAAAACACATGAATTTTTTGGGGACATAGAATTTTCCAAAGATCGTCTCTGATAGCAGAAGCTATCCCTCCAGAACTTTGTTGTTCTAGTCTTTTTTTATTAGGCTCTTTTTGCCTTTTGCTCTCTTTATTGTACGTAGGACATTTGGTGGTTTCTTTAATGAAAATCGACTGGGTGTTTCAGAAAAGAAAAGGTCGCGTCACTGTGTGCCACGATGCCTGCAGGCCAAGAGCAAGAAGATTCACGTACGAACTGCCCAGATGAGAAATGTCAATCAGGTCACTATGCTAGCTCAATCGTCCGTCCACCTGCCGCCATGCACTCCACCACGTCAGCACTCACGCACCATGTAGGCCATAAAATGTCAATCAATCCGTCGTCCTCCGCGACTCTGGAGTCTGCATGCATGCTGAAGCTAGTCAATATGATTTCAGAAAATCATACCTGTGGCTAGACGACCATCCGCCTTGGAGGCCAAGAACGGCCGGCCCAGACGAAATGTCAAGGAGTGGTTTGCTAGCTGTTCTTTTAAAACGAGGACGCATGTAGCGCCTGGTTTATAAATAACAAAGCCACAAGATCACACCACGACAAAAACAACGTCAAAAACGTAAGTATGGTTCACCTAAAAAAACATAGTATATGGTTACATGTTGGACTCAACAGGGAGCAGCCTAATAAAATGACTATAACATGAAAGCAACCAAACCAGGGCCTGCGATTAGGAGGTTCGTTTGTTGATTGCCTGGATCTCCTCTGTATTACTATAAGCACCACTCTGATATCACAAGATTAAAGGATTACTCCTGGTGCCCAAGGTTAAGGATGCTAAGCAAATACAGAAATTTAGGCTGATTTGCCTCCTTAATGTAAGCTTTAAAATTATAACCAAAGTTCTGATGAACAGGCTTAGTAAGGTCATAAAACCTGTTATATCCCCAAATCAGACAACATTTATAAAAGGGAGATATATAATGAAAGGGGTAGTGGTGTTGCATGAGGCCCTAAATATAATACACAAGAAGAAGCAGAGTGCTTTGCCTTTCAAGGTGGATTTTGAGAAGGCATATGATAAAATCAAGTGGCCTTTTGTCTATAAAATGATGAAATTAAAAAACTCCCCTGACCAATGGTGTGACCTAGTGATGCACACTGTGGTTGGAGGTCATGTGGGTGTCAAAGTCAATGCTGTCATTGGCCCGTATTTCAAAACCTTCAAAGGTCTCAGGCAGGGGGATTCTCTATCTCCCCTACTGTTTGATATAGTTGTTGATGGCCTAGTCATTATATTGGACAAGGCTAAGCATGAGGGATTTGTTAAAGGGGTACTTTCAGAATATAACAACTGTGAGATTAACATGCTACAATATGCTGGCAGTACTATCTTCCTCTTACAAGATGATAAAGAAAGTGCCAAAATCTTAAAATTCATTTTAACAACATTTGAACAAATGTCTGGGCTGACTATAAATTTTCATAAGAGTGAAATTTTCTTATTTGGGGAAGCTGTGAACAAAACTGATATCTATCAGGAAATTTTTACTTGTGAGGTAGGAAAAATGCCCCTCAAATACCTAGGACTGCCAGTGGCTGATGTTAGACTGGGGCATAAATTTTGGAAAGGGGTTACTGAGAAAATTGAAAAAAGGTGTGCATGTTGGCAAGGCAGGTTATTGAATATGGCTGGAAGGGTGACTCTTGTACAGGCCTGCATAACCAATATCCCCCTCTTTATGATGTCTTCCTACCCACTGCCTATTGGGATCAGGAAGAAGGCTGATTTCTTTAGAGCTAGACTGGTATGGCAAGAAAATGAAAATAATAAGAAATACCATTTAGTCAATTGGAAAACCTGTTGGCTACCAAAAGAACAAGGAGGCCTAGGGATTATCAATTTAGACATCATGAATAAAGCTTTGTTAACGAAATGGCTGTGGAAAATGGAAATTGAATCTTGGACCTTGGTTGACATCTTGATTAAAAAACATGTTCAAAATAAATGCCTATCCGGGGTAGAGAAAAAGCCTGGAGATTCCCAATTCTGGTGCAGTTTGATGGGGGTGAAAAAAAATATACTTCCAACATATCAAGAAGAAACTGGGGGAAGTAAAAGAGACTAGGTTTTGTGAAGACTGGTTGGTAGGGTCTAAACCATTAAAAGACATATACCCCAGATTATACAACATTAGCTTTGACACAAGATTTCGGTTGCGGAAGCCATCAACCGAGGATGGCGGGGGTTTACTTTTGGACGTACTTTGACTGGAGAAACAACAAAGCTATGGGGGAGTTTGAAAGCTAGATGTGAGGAGGTGATGATGTATGGTGGGAAATATCAACCACTCTGGATGCTCACTAAGGATAAGAATTTTTTTGTGAAGTCTCTATACTCTTTTTTAATCAAAAATGAAGTTGGCTTCCCACAAAAATTCATGTGGAAAATAAAAGTGGCAGCCAAGATAAAAATATTTTTTTGGTTATTTTCTCGAAGAAGCATCTTGACCAAAGACAACTTGATTAAAAAAGGATCAAGGGGAGGGAAAGAATGCGTATAATGTGGACAAGATGAAAACATTGGCCGCCTATTCTTTGAATGTTCTGCGGCTAGACTGGTTTGGAGTCTAGTCAAATGTGCCTTTGATCTTAGAAAAACTCCAAAAAATTCAAGTGATTGCTTCAATATTTGGATCAAAACCTTCAGAAAACCTGAAAAAAACAACTAGTCCTAGTTGGGATTTCTACAATATTCTGGGCTCTCTAGAATGTAGAAATGATATTATATTTAGATCAAAAAAATTGATGACCCAATGATCTTTATCAGAATTATGTGCAATTGGATTCCTGATTGGTCTGTTTTGCAGAGAAAAAGCCAGAACAAAAACTACTGATGCTGGGAGCAAAACTAATCGAGCGGGTCGCAAGTGAAATCTACAAGGCGTCGCAAGGATGGAGGCTTGGAGTGCGGCGGCTGGGATGATGATTTCAGCTCTGTTATCCCAGGAGCCTTCCCCTTTTAATTTAGCTTTGTAATATCTTGTCTGCTGTTAAGAAACCTATGTAGTGATGTATGCATTTTATTTTTGCACCTTGTAGTTGTTTCAAACCCGACTAGTTTGGACGGGAATGATGGTCGCTCCTGGTTTGGTTTCGTTAATGAAATCGGAGGGAAACGCCCTCTTTTATTCAAAAAACAAATAAGCACCACTCTGTTTATCGGATCTCTTTCCTCCTCCACAAGAAAAGCTGTTCTCCTCCCGTCGGTGCCGCCGCCAGTCCGTCCCATCTCCCATGGCCTCTAGGCCATGGAGGTGCGGAGGATCTCGGCCCCTGCCGGTGGGAGGGACCTCGTTCTCGTTCTTGTTAGAGTCAGCGTCTTGGTTGGGGATGTATGGTGGGGGAAATGTCGCTTAGTCTGCATAATGTCTCCCATGTTCTATCCCCGTCCCGGTGATGCGTCTAGCACTGTCGGAGGGCGTGTGGAGGTTTGTCTGCGTAAGATCTTGCGGGATTCGGGCTAGTCTTCGGTGGATCTATTTGGATCCGGTCTTGGTTCGTCTTTGTTTACGTGTTTATAAGTTTTATCCTTCTAATGTACGAATTTCTTCATCGGCGATGGTTGCTATTCTGGTGCATTGGTCATATGGGGCCTTAGCTCGACGATTTCCCGACTGTCTACTACAACAAGATTTGCCCGGCTCCGGTGAGGGAGAGCCCATGACGGCGGCACGCCTTAAGCTCGTTCCAGTTTTTGTAGTCGTCGCTAGGTGGTCCATGGACATGGTTACAATTTTTATTACCCCTGTTATTCTTTGTACTGCCATGATTGAAGATGAATACATTGAAAATTTCTCACAAAAAAGCACCACTTTGGCTTCCTGGCAGTTCTTCCTCTTTCCTAGAGGGCTTCACTGTTGCAAAAAAATGTTGTTTAAAAATGTAGTCAACATAACAATTAGGGATGGTAATCTCGATGTCTAGGTTGTCACGACTGTTAGAATTAATCTGAGGCACAAGTCAATTATCCGAGAATCAAGCAATCACAACAGACATGACATCGAGATTTGTTAATGAGGTTCGACAATATGCCTACATTCTCGGGGCCTGACTATGGGCGCTGCTCCCAGTGACACTGTCACAATACCACACACCGGCCGCCCGGGTGCCGGCACAAGTGTCCTATTAGGACATGATACTACCCTTTCTACACACAGTTTAAATTCAAATCGAACTCCAAGCTACCTTGTATAAATATATTCAACATAATTCCGAAAACGACACATCCAAAGCACCCAAGCTAAGGCTGATGAAGCTATGTACCTAGGGTAGGGTCATGGACCTGTCCAAACTAACCTACCCAAAGACATCTCTAGAAGAAACCACCTGTCAATCGACTCAGAAGTGTTCTACTCGACAGACTCGAAGACACTCGACCATGAAGCCAACCACTCGACCATGAAGCCAACCACTCGACAGCCAGGAGATCTAAAGTCACTCTGCACGCCAACGGTCGGTCATTAAGTAGCTTTTATGGTCATCATAGCACTTTATGTGTAGCGTTACCAGTAACGCCCAATCTTAATGTATCTTAAACCCTGCATAACTGAGGGCCGGAGGGGTCTGGCAGACTCTATACAAGCCACCCCCTCCTCAGTGTAAAGGGTTCGCACCCCTGTAACTCACACGCATATAATCCAGTCGACCGCCTCTGGGCTCCGAGACGTCGGGCTGTTACTTCCTCCGAGAATGGCCTGAACTCGTAAATACCTTGCGTATACAACTACCCCATAGCTAGGATCTTGCCTTTCCATTAGTACGCCCCTACATTACTGTCAGGCTTAGAACCACGACAGTCGGTGCCCGCCTTGAGGCAGGTGTCTTAGCGATTTATTGGAGAAGTTGCAATTTTTCCGACCTCCTTGATCATGGTTTCAGACAGAGTTTTGGTTGAGGGCCACGAGATCCGTCTCGGCGCGCTCACGTTCATTGCCGACGACTCTGCTTGGCTTCAGGAGGCTCCGCTCGACGTCGACGCGCTCCCTGTCCGCGGGGTGACGCACTTTCGCGCGTGCGTCCGCGGCATTCTCCTGCGGCAAACGTCGACCTAGTATCGGTCGACCCCTGCGTCGTCCTCTCCCCCCGTATCCCGTCGGCGCAAGCGCTCCGATCGGTCGAGGCTTCAGCGGTGGGTGAGGCACGTGGTGGCTCGCCAGTCGGCCACCCCCCAAGTCGCGGCAATCAAGCCCGACGAATCTCTCTACGGCATGTTCGTCCTGTCGACTAGCTCCGCAGAGACTGCATCCGAGTGCGACGGCAGTGATCCGGCGGCGAAGGTTCTTATGGTCGATGGACCACGCGGTCCTCCTGGTTTTCCCCGCACCGACGGAGGCGACGGCGAAGGCGATCTGTCGCATGCCCATGAAGAATATCTCCCCGAGACACTCACTTCGCTGCAGAGGGAAGATCTCTGCCGCCGGAACATGGATGCACTGCACACTCCTATCGTTGGAGAACCCCCCGAGGCTCGTGCCTTAGAGGACGCGCACTTGGCCAATTTTGGCTGAGCGCACTCGACTGGAGAACCTTCAGCGAGCACTCGACGAACGTGCGTGGCAACGGGTTCCGGAATCCAGTCGACATCAACTCTTTCCACCACCGACTCAGGTATATCAAACTCCGATTCAAAATTTAGCAGCTACAGCCCGTATAGCAGAGTCAATTCAGCCTTCCCAGTCAAAGGCTGGCAGATGCTTGTTGCAGATGAGAGATTTACTCCGGGTAGCAGGAGATCAAAATTTAGCTGTATCGCAGTCGCGGAATAGGATTCACAGCAGATCCGTAGCTGCAAATACAGTCCAGTTGGCTGATAGCCCCAGATCACCCCCGAGGCGTGAGGGGCGTGGAGACTGGCATGATCAGTACAAGAACCGTGAGCAGTATGATCACCGAATCGATCGCGATGATTGACGTCGGGTGCCCACCCCTCCCCCAAGGGGTGGATCGTACGCACCTCGACAACAGGATGATAGATGTCAGCACAGTGTTGGGCGAAGGATTCCAATCGACCCTAGGGAACCACTCTTTGATGCAAGATCCATTATCGTTCAAGGTTTGGTCGATAGGACAGAGCTCACCGACAGGGTCACGACAGAGATGTACCCACCAGCAGCAGAGTGCACGTCTCAGGACCAGAGTGTTTCAGCAGGGCCATCAGGGGCGCGGTGATTCCTCCCAACTTCAGGTTCGCGACTGGAGTCAGTAAGTTCACTGGTGAGTCCAAGCCTGATACTTGGCTTGAAGACTACCGAGTGGCTATTCAGATTGGCGGCAGCAATGATGAGGTGGCCATGAAACATCTGCCTCTTATGTTGGAGGGCTCGGCCAGAGCATGGTTGAATCAGTTAGCACCCAACAACATTTACACTTGGGAAGATCTTGCCCGAGTGTTTGTCAGAACGTTTGAAGGAACTTGCAAGCGACCAGCAGGGCTGACAGAGCTGCAATCTTGTGTGCACAAGTCAAATGAAACTTTGAGAGATTACATCCAGAGATGGATCACATTGCATCACACGATAGAGAATGTATCCGATCACCAGGCAGTTTGTGCCTTCAAGGAAGGCGTTAAGTACAGAGAGCTAAACCTGAAATTTGGTAGAACCGGAGACATGTCTCTGAGTCGAATGATGGAGATAGCCACCAAGTATGCCAATGGTGAAGAGGAGGATCGGCTCCGGAGTGGCAAGCACAAGTCAGTCGCCCATGAAACCGGAGGAGGGAACTCCAGTCGGAAGCAGAAGCGGAAAGCCTAGCCAGCTGCTCCTAGAGAAGCTTTAGCCGTGACTCAAGGAAAGTTTAAAGGGAAGCCCAAAGGGCCTTGGAACCCTAAGAAGGTGAAGGATAAGGAAGGAAATGACATGATGGATTTGCCGTGCCACATCCACACGAAGAAAGATGAGAAGGGTAAATTCATTTACCCGAAACATACCACTCGACAGTGTCGGCTCTTGATCCAGCAATTCCAGGGGAACCAGCCCAAAGATAAGGAAAAGGAGTCGGAAAAAGTTGAGGACAAAGAGGATAGTGATGATGGATATCCCCAGGTCAATTCCACCCTGATGATTTTTGCTGACGTTGAAAGCAAAAGTCAATTGAAAGTTATCAACCGAGAAGTGAATATGGTTGCTCCGGCGACACCCAATTATCTGAAATGGTCTCAGGCTGCCATCACATTCGACCAGTCTGATCACCCGATACACATAGCCACCCCTGGGAGGCAAGCTCTGGTGGTCGACCCAGTCGTCGAAGGCACCCGACTGACTAAAGTGTTCATGGATGGTGGCAGTAGCCTGAATATACTATATGCAGAGACATTGAAAGGACTGGGTATTCCTATGTCCAGACTCAGTGCCAGCAACATGAGTTTCTATGGAGTCATTCCTGGAAAGAAGGCTGCGTCACTCGGTCAGATTGCTCTTGATGTGGTTTTCGGTGATTCCAAAAATTACCGCAAAGAAAAATTGACATTTGAAGTTGTGGATTTCCAGAGTGCCTATCACGCTATTTTGGGCAGGCCAGCTTATGCACGTTTTATGGCTCGACCATGTTACGTGTACCTCAAATTAAAGATGCTTGGCCCCAAAGGTGTGATCACTGTTACTGGCAATCGGAAGAAGGTGGAAGAGTGCTTTCAGAAAGGCTCAAAGATCGTCGATGCTCAGATGGCAGCAGAAGAGTGGCAGGAACACCAGAAAAATGCAGACCCGAGTGACTTGTTGCGAGCTAAGAAGCCCGCTATGGAATCAGCGTTTCAGTCGTCTGGTGAGACTAAACCGATTCACATTCACCTGACCGACCCGAGTGCTGCTCTGACTCATATCTCCACAATGCTTGACCCCAAATAGGAAGAAGCGCTCATCCAGTTCCTCCTAAGAACTGGGACATCTTCGCATGGAAACCTTCTGACATGCCGGGTGTTCCCAGGGGGCTTGCTGAGCACCGTCTACGAGTGGACTCAAAAGCAAAACCTGTCAAAGAACATCTTCGACGGTCCGCCGTCCAGAAAAGAAAGGCCATTGGCAAGGAGGTGGCTCGTCTCTTAGCAGCAGAGTTTATCCAAGAAAGTTACCACTCCGACTGGCTCGCCAATGTTGTCATGGTCCCCAAGAAGGACAAGGCACTTCACATGTGCATTGACTTCAAACATATCAACCGGGCCTTCCCGAAAAATCATTTTCCTCTCCCCCGCATCGACCAAATAGTCAACTCGACCGCGGGATGTGAACGCCTGTCTTTCTTAGACGCCATAAAACATCATGTATGGACCCGATGAGATCAAAACAGCTTTCATCACCCCACTCGGGTGCTTCTGTTATTTCACCATGCCATTCGGCCTCAAGAATGTCGGAGCCATGTTCATGAGGATGATTCAGAAGTGTTTGCTCACTCAAATCAGTCGGAATGTGGAAGCATACATGGATGATATTATCGTCAAGTCACGGAAAGGTTCCGACCTGCTGACTAATCTTGCAGAGACATTTGCCAACCTCAGCAGGTATGATATCAAGCTTAATCCATCAAAGTGCGCATTCGAGTTCCTGGCGGAAAGTTACTCGGTTTTCTCGTTTCTGAACGAGGAATCGACGCCAATCCAGAAAAAGTTGGTACTATAATCTGAATAAAACGTCATGTGCGTGTGCACGATGTCCAGAAGCTTACTGGTTGCTTGGCCGCTTTAAGTCGATTCATCTCTCGTCTCAGTGAAAATGCATTGCCTCTTTACCGACTGATGAAGAAGTCAGAAAAATTCGAGTGGACTCCTAAAGCTGATGCAGCGTTTGCAGAGCTAAAAGCCGTGCTTTCCACCCAGCCGGTGCTTGCTGCCCTGATCAGCAAAGAGCCTTTGCTGCTTTAAATTGCAGCCACAGGACAAGTCATCAGTACAGTACTTACGGTCGAGCGGGAAGAAGAAGGAAAGGCCTTTAAAGTTCAGCGCCCAGTATAATATATTTCTGAAGTTTTGACCCCATCAAAGCAAAGATACCCTCATTATCAGAAGCTTGTATATGGGATTTATATGACCACGAAGAAGGTTGATCATTATTTCTCTGACCATTCCATTACAGTCGTCAGGGACGCTCCATTGTTAGAGATTCTGCACAACAGAGATGCAACTGGTCGAGTGGCAAAATGGGCGATTGAACTCCTTCCCCTAGATATCAGATTTGAGGCAAAGAAAGCCATCAAGTCCCAAGCAATAGCAGATTTCATCACCGAGTGGACTGAACAGCAACTGCCGACTCAAGTTCACTCGGAGCACTGGACCATGTTCTTTGATGGTTCTAAGATGCTGAATGGTTCTGGTGCTGGAGTAGTGTTGGTTTCCCCCCGAGGAGATAAGCTCAGATATGTGCTCCAGATTCACTTTGATTCCTCCAATAACGAAGCAGAATATGAAGCACTTTTCTATGGGTTGCGTATGGCGATTTCACTCTGCGTCCATCGCCTCATGGTCTATGGCGACTCATATTTGGTGGTTAACCAAGTTATGAAGGAGTGGGACGTCAGAAGCCCAGCCATGACTGGTTACTGCAACGCAGTAAGAAAGCTAGAGAAGAAATTCGACGGGTTAGAGCTTCATCATATACCCCGACTGAAAAATCAAGAAGCTGATGATTTGGCAAAAATAGGTTCCAAGAGAGAAGCCATTCCCAGTGGTGTGTTTTTGGAACATATCCACACACCATCAGTTCAAGAGGACCCTTTCACCGAAGAAGCCCCGCAGCCAAAAAGTGCCACGGATCCGACTGAAGTTGAGGTCCCAGCCGTGGTCGACCTGATCATGGAAGTTTTGGTCGTCACTCCCGACTGGACAGTGCCGTACATCGCGTATCCTAAGGAAAGAGCTCCCATAGAATGAAGAAGAGGCTCGACAGATCGTCCCTCGATCCAAGGCCTTTACTGTGATAAAGGGACAGTTGTACAAGGAAAGCGCGACTGGAGCCAGTCAGAAATGTATAACGCCAGAAGGTGGTCGGATAATTCTTGACGATATCCACTCGGGGACCTATGGCAACCATGCATCCTATCGGACTCTTGTGGCTAAAGCATACCGAGCGGGGTTTTACTGGCCCAGAGCAAATGAAATGGCGAAGGAGATAGACGACAAGTGTGAAGGATGTCAGTTCTATTCCAAATGTCACACAAACCCGCCTCAGCCTTGAAGACCATTCCACTCGTCTGGCCCTTCGCTGTTTGGGGATTAGATATGGTTGGACCACTAAGAACTGGCAGGAGCGGCTTCACCCATGTACATTTGGCAGTCGACAAGTTCACTAAGTGGATCGAAGCCAAGCCTATCAAGAATCTTGATGCCCGCACTGCTATCAGCTTCATCAGAGAGTTGATATTCAGATATGGAGTTCCGAATAGCATCATCACTGATAATGGGTCAAACTTCGATTCCGACCAACTCAAAGCCTTTTGCGCTTCTCAAGGCACGCGAGTCGACTACGCTTCCGTCGCTCACCCCCAGTCGAATGGACAAGCAGAAATAGCAAACGCCTAATTCTCAAAGGACTGAAACCCCGGTTGATGCGTGATCTCAAACACGCAGCAGGCGCGTGGGTCGATGAACTTCCATTGGTTCTTTCGGGATTGAGGACTACTCCTAATCGGTCGATTGGGCGAACTCCATTCTTTCTGGTCTATGGATCTGAAGCAGTTCTGCCGAGTGACCTGCTTCACAATGCACCCCGAGTCGAGCTCCACTCTAAGGATGAAGTAGAACAAGCCCGGCAGGACGCAGTCGACCTTCTAGAAGAAGAAAGAGAGATGGCCTTGATCCGATCAACCATCTATCAGCAGGACTTGCATCGATTCCATGCCAGAAACGTGAAGAGTCGAGCCTTCCAAGAAGGAGACTTGGTCCTCCGAGTAGATCAACAGAAACCGCACAAGCTCGCCCCCACTTGGGAAGGCCCCTTCATCGTCTCCAAAGTTCTCCATAGTGGAGCATACCGTCTTTACAATGTCGGCCGCCAGATTGATGAGCCACGAGCTTGGAATGCGAACCTGCTCCACCCCTTTTACACTTAAGTACTCACTCGGATGAGATGTGATAAAAAGTACTCCTGTAGTTTGTTTATCAAAGACAAAAGTGTTATAATTTCCCCATTGATTGTTGTTGCTTTTGTTTATGTGAGAAATCCCCCAGTGGGTGGCTTAGCTGCGAATCCGTTTCGCCTAAGTTTGTAAAAAAAAACCTACCGAGTGACGAGCAAGCCTCTCACTCGGAGGCTTAGCTGCAAATCCGTTTCGCCTAAGTATTTGAAAATCCTACCGAGTGACGAGCAAGCCTCTCCCTCGGAGGCTTAGCTGTAGTCCAGTACTCGCCTAAGTATCTCAAAAATCCTACCGAGTGATGAGCAAGCCTCTCACTTGGAGGCTTAGCTGCGAATCCGTTTCGCCTAAGTATTTGAAAATCCTATCGAGTGACGAGCAAGCCTCTCACTCGGAGGCTTAGCTGCGAATCCGTTTCGCCTAAGTATTTGAAAATCCTACCGAGTGACAAGCAAGCCTCTCAATCGGAGGCTTAGCTGCAGTCCAGTACTCGCCTAAGTATCTAAAAAATCCTACCGAGTGACGAGCAAGCCTCTCACTCGGAGGCTTAGCTGCGAATCCGTTTCGCCTAAGTATTTGAAAATCCTACCGAGTGACGAGCAAGCCTCTCACTCGAAGGCTTAGCTGCGAATCCGTTTCGCCTAAGTATTTGAAAATCCTACCGAGTGACGAGCAAGCCTCTCACTCGGAGGCTTAGTTGAAGTCCAGTACTCGCCTAAGTATCTGAAAAATCCTACCATGTGACGAGCAAGCCTCTCACTCGGAGGCTTAGCTGCGAATCCATTTCGCCTAAGTATTTGAAAATCCTACCGAGTGACGAGCAAGCCTCTCACTCGGAGGCTTAGCTGCAGTCCAGTACTCGCCTAAGTAGCTGAAAAATCCTACCGAGTGGAGAGCAAACCTCCCACTCGGGGGCTTAGCTGCAGTCCAGTGCTCACCTAAGTACTTGAAAATCCTACCGAGTGGAGAGCGAACCTCCCACTCGGGGGCTTAGCTGCAGTCCAATACTCGCCTAAGTATTTGAAAATCCTACCGAGTGGAGAGCGAACCCCCCACTCGGGGGCTTAGCTGCAGTCCAGTACTTGCCTAAGTATTTGAAAATCCTACCGAGTGGAGAGTGAACCTCCCACTCGGGGGCTTAGCTGCAGTCCAGTACTCGCCTAAGTATTTGAAAATCCTACCGAGTGGAGAGCAACCCTCCCACTCAGAGGCTTAGCTGCAGTCCAGTACTCGCCTATCTATTTGAATGTCCTACCGAGTGGGGAGCAACCCTCCCACTCGGAGGCTTAGCTGCAGTCCAGTACTCGCCTCAGTATTTGAAATCCATTCCGCTCTGCAAGGACGATGAGGTGCAGGTCGACTACTGATACGTCTCCAACGTATATATAATTTTTGATTACTCCATGCTACTTTGTCTACTGTTTTGGACTATATTGGGCTTTATTTTCCACTTTTATATTATTTTTGGGACTAACCTATTAACCGGAGGCTCAGCCCAGAATTGCTGTTTTTTGCCTATTTTAGTATTTTCAAGAAACAGAATATCAAACGGAGTCCAAACGGAATAAAACCTTCGGGAACGTGATTTTCCAACCGAACGTGATCCAGGAGACTTGGACCCTACTCCAAGAAGTTTCCGAGGAGGCCACGAGGGTGGAGGGACCCCCCCCTGGGCGTTCCCCCTACCTCATGGGCCCCTCGGAGCTCCAGCGACGTACTTATTCCTCCTATATATACCTACGTACCCCCGTTAGATCAGATCGGGAGCCAAAAACCTAATTCTACCGCCGCAACCGTCTGTATCCGCGAGATCCCATCTTGGGGCTTGTTCCGGAGCTCCGTCGGAGAGGGCATCTACCACGGAGGGCTTCTACATCAATACCATAGCCTCTCCAATGAAGTGTGAGTAGTTTACTTCAGACCTTCGGGTCCATAGTTATTAGCTAGATGGCTTCTTCTCTCTTTTTGTATCTCAATACAATGTTCTCCCCCTCTCTTGTGGAGATCTATTCGATGTAATCTTCTTTTTGCTGTGTGTTTGTTGAGACCGATGAATTGTGGGTTTATGATCCATCTTATCTATGAACAATATTTGATTCTTCTCTGAATTCTTTTATGTATGATTGAGTTATCTTTGCAAGTCTCTTCGAATTATCCATTTGGTTTGCCATCCTAGATTGGTAGTTCTTGCAATGGGAGAAGTGTTTAGCTCTGGGTTCAATCTTGCGGTGTCCTTACTCAGTGACAGAAAGAGTTGCAAGGCACGTATTGTATTGTTGCCATCGAGGATAACAAGATGGGGTTTTTATCATATTGCATGAATTTATCCCTCTACATCATGTCATCTTGCTTAAAGCGTTACTCTGTTTTACTTAATACTCTAGATGCATGCTAGATAGCGGTCGATGAGTGGAGTAATAGTAGTAGATGCAGAATCCTTTCGATCTACTTGTTTTGGACGTGATGCCTATATACATGATCATACCTAGATAATCTCATAATTATTCGCTTTTCTATCAATTGCTCAAGAGTAATTTGTTCACCCACCGTAGAATACTTATGCTCTTGAGAGAAGCCACTAGTGAAACCTATGGCCCCCAGGTCTATTCTCATCATATCAATCTCCATTATTTTATTTACTTGCTTTGTTTTACTTTGCCTTTTACTTTTTACTTTGCATCTATCTATCAAAAATACCAAAAATATTATCTCTATCAGATCTCACTCTCGTAAGTGACCGTGAAGGGATTGACAACCCCTAAGCGTTGATTGCGAGTTGCTATCGTTTTGTGTAGGTATCAGGGACTTGTGCGTGGTCTCCTACTGGATTGATACCTTGGTTCTCAAAAACTGAGGGAAATACTTACGCTACTTTACTGCATCATCCTCTCCTCTTCGGGGAAATCCAATGCAGTGCTCAAGAGGTAGCAACTGCTACCTTCTCTTTCGGAGCTACGCCACAAATACAATGTGCACTCTGCAAGGACGACGAGGTGCAGGTCGACTGCTACCTTCTCCTTCGGAGCTACGCCGCAAATACAATGTGCGCTCTGCAAGGACGACGAGGTGCAGGTCGACTGCTACCTTCTCCTTCGGAGCTACGCAACAAATACAATGTGCGCTCCATCCTGATCCGCAAGGACGCAGGTCGAATGCAATCTGTGCTCCATCCCTACCTGCAAGAGCGATGAGGCGCAGGTCGGCTGGATTCTCCACCTCAGAGCTGCGTCACAAGCACTAAAATATATTCCAAGTGAAGAACAACGTTTGCTCGAAGGCAAATGCAAGAATATTCAACGATAAGCCAAGTTTAGATAACATCCTACGGATTCAGAAGTGCTCAGGCTTCAAGCCTGTAAAAGTTTATCGGTTACAAAACCACTCGGCATTCCGAGGCAAATTTAAGGCATCAAGCATAGAAGTTTTTTACTCCTCGGGTGGAGGACTGGAAGGCGCGACAAACTGGTCCAGGTCGATTCCATCTGCAATCCGAGTGGTAGCAGCATTGAAGGTCTCCATGAAAGATTGGAAGTCATGCTTCTTGGTATTGGACACTTTGAGGGACGCCAGCTTGTCCTCTCGTGCATCCTTACAGTGAACACGGACCAGGGACAGAGCAACATCAGCACCACATGTGGCAGAAGACTTCTTCCATTCTTGCACTCGACTTGGAACTTCATTCAGTCGAGTCGTCAGAGACTCGAGGTCATTTTGAAGCGTCTCTCCCGGTCAGAGTGTTGTGTCGATTTGCGACGCCGCAACCTTCAGTCGACCACGGTAGTCAACCACACCAGCAACACGAGACTCCAGTCAGAGCACATTCATAGCAGCTTCGTCCTTCACAAGAGAGTTAACAGGGTCCAAGCCTGTCTCCACTCGACTGGTCTCTTCCTCAAAGTTTTGGCAGAATTCTCTAAATACAACTCAAAGATAAACCAGCAGCTCTATGATAAGTCAGTGATTACAAGTCAGTCGGGTAGGAGAGATTACCCTCAAGCATGATGAATAACTTCTTGGCGAGCCCTCCCAGATAAGCCTCCAGATCGTTCTTCTTCCCCACTAGTTCACTAGCCTTGTCACTCAGAGCTATCTTGTCATTATTCAGACGACTGACTTCCTTGTTGGCTGCATCGAGAGCAGCTTTCAGATTGGCGTTCTCCTCTTCAAGTTTACCGACTGAAGCCAGCTTCTCTTCCGCAAGCTTCGTTTTATCCAAATCCGCCTTCTGCGACTCAGCAAGTTCCTGGTCCTTCTTCTTCAGAGCCTCCTTCGTTTTATCTGCAAAATGACAATGAGGTCAGGATCAAGAATGGACAGAAGGATAAGAAAAGTCGTCAAGTTCTCACCAATCATACCTTTTGCTTTGTCCTTCGCCTTCTGAAAGTTCTCCTGAACAAGCTTCAAGTCAAGGTCGAGCTGGATATGTTTGTTTTCCAACTCAGTATAGCGAGCCACAAGCTCGCAAGATTTCTGCGAAGAGTCAATCGACAGACATCAAAGAGAGGTTGATTCTGAGTAACTAAGAGAAAAACCGTAACATTTCTAAGACTACAGTCGAATCAAAATATTCAACAGTAGTCTCGGGGACTACACCCAGTGGGTGCACTCAGCGTGCCCCCACTGGTTCTACCAACTCGGTCCGACCAGTCGGCCGAAAAGAGAAAAAGAGGTTATGATCCTAAAACTATAGCCCTATAGCTAACTGCCAGCAGTTAGTCTTGGTCTCATCATGATCTACCAAAAAAACAGGTGCTTCAGACTACAGTCGACTGCCAGCACTCCACCATAGTCTCGGGGACTACACCCAGTGGGAGCACTCAACATGCCCCCACCGGTTCCAAGATTCCATTCGACATGGTCCGATCAGACCGAGTGAAGAAGTTATAATGAAGAAATTCAAAATACAAAGACTACAGTCGACTGCCAGCAGTCCACCATAGTCTCGGGGACTACACCCGGTGGGTGCACTCAGCGTGCCCCCACTAATCCAAAAATTCAATTGACACACCCAGTGGGTGTACAGATACAAAGATGTTCGGAAAGAAAGTCTTCAGATAGCATATCCTAACAGAACAAGCGGTGACCAACTAACCTGGACATTGCTCTGAAGGGCTGAGCTAGCATCATAAGCCGCTGGGCTGGCTTCCCGGA
Organism: Triticum aestivum; assembly: GCF_018294505.1. NCBI lineage: Eukaryota > Viridiplantae > Streptophyta > Magnoliopsida > Poales > Poaceae > Triticum > Triticum aestivum. The sequence continues at coordinate 536,130,807 of NC_057807.1, read as the reverse complement.
TCGCCTTCACCTGCTCCATCATGATCCCCGCCTGGCGTATAGCCTCCTTAGCAGCACCCGCTTGGTCCTCTGGGACATGGTGTGTGGCAAAAAGGGAGGGCGGATCAGCAATCGACGATGAAGGTCGGGAACTCGTCAGTGGCACAGCGAAGGACACAGAATGCCGAGCGACATCTCCACCTTCTTGAACCGATGCCTCAGGCACTGATGCAGTTCGAGTGGTCTTGCCAGCCGGCGCCTTTTTATTCTTCCTCGCCCTCAGTGGCACCTCGTCGTCATCATCAGGGAGATCAATGACATGAGGAGGAGCTGCAGGAAAAATCCAAAGTTAGAAACGAAAATCCAATCGACCAAAAGTGAAACTACAGAGAGCGTTCCAAGGTTGGAGGTGGCAGCGTCTCCCATTTCCTAGTCGTCGTTCTTGGCGGAGGTCTCGGAGGTAGCAGCACTGCAGATTTCAGAAACCAGTCGGTTAGTCGATGAGTCGACCAAGAGTTCGTCCGTGCTAAACAAGAAAACACAAGTTCTGCTGTTACCCGGAGATAGTGGGAATGGCCATTCTCATCTTGGGCAAGTCCTGTTGTTGCGCCCCGTTGGGCGTCGAGTACATCTCAGTCGTGGCCTAGAAGACAACAAACAAGACAAAAGTCAGTCGACTGATTTTAAGCAAACAGAATGGAGAAAGCAGAATCACAGTCGGAAATGCAGAATTGGACCTTGTCTATTTCGTATGATTGGTCGAGTGGAGGAATCCTCCTGGCTCGTCGGGGGTTGTCTTTGTTCCCTGTGATGCTCGCCAACCACCGCTCTAGCGTGGCATCATCAATCTCCTCCGGGTGGATCCGAGTGGTGTCCTCAGTGCCAGAATACAACCACATCGGATGGTCTCGAGCTTGAAGCGGCTGGATGCATCGTCGGAGGAAGACCTCCAAGAGGTCCATGCCAGTCACCCCGTCACGGATAAGCTGGACAACACGCTCGACCAGCACCTTAACCTGCGCCTTCTCTTCCGGGACCACCTTCAAAGAGGAAGGCTTCCTCACTCGTTCCATGGAAAAAGGAGGGAGCCCAGTCAACTGCCCTGGCGTCGACTGGTCTTTGCAGTAGAACCAGGTCGACTGCCATCCACGGACCGAGTCGGGTAAGATCATGGTCGGAAAGGAGCTTTTTTCTCTCAACTGAACCCCAAGACCCCCACACATCTGAATCACTTGTGTTCTCTCATCACTCGGATTGGCCTTTTTCACCATCTGGGAGCGACAGGTGAAGATGTGCTTGAAAAGACACCAATGAGGCCGGCAACCCAAGAAATTCTCGCACAAAGACACGAAAGCAGCAAGGTACACGATGGTGTTCGGTGTGAAGTGGTGGAGTTGTGCCCCAAATAAATTCAGAAATCCCCGAAAGAAAGGGTGAGGCGGCAAAGAAAACCCACGGTCGACATGGGTGGCCAAGAGAACGCACTCACCCTCCTGAGGTTGCGGCTCAGAGTCCTTCCCCAGGAGCTGCACCGGTCCATGGGGGATCAGTCCTCCGTCGGCCAGGTCGTCAAGATCTGCTTGACTAATCATCGAGCGGATCCAGTCGCCCTAGATCCAGCCCTGCGGCAGGCCGGCCCTCGATGAAGATCCGCCTCGACTGGTCGTCCTTTCCTTCGCCTTCGCCATCGCTTTCTTCGCCCGCTCCAGGGCCGCCGTCTTCTCTTTCACCATCGTCGCCGGCGAGAGACGCACGGAGCAGCGGCACTGAGACGGAAGCGAACGCGGCGGATAAGCCTGGAGAAGAGAGGAGGAAATGAGAATGCACTGTTCAAAAAAAACCGTCCGGCGCCTTATATGAGGTTACTTCCGAGTGACTGACTTGTAGGCCCGGGCGATCCTGTCAAATCCCGCAACAGTCGCGCGCGCAATACATGGCGAAAAAGGTGGCACAAAGATCGTGGCATCCCTGCCTTATCCCATCCGATTACTGCGCCCTCCTCCGCCCCACGCGCTTCCCGAAATACGAATCCCGCTAAATCCGCGGGTTGCAGAACAACTCGTCGGACGAAAGATCTCCTTCGCTCTATCGCTCGGAGCTCTCCAAGTAAAAACTTCACTCGACGGATACAAAGAATGGATCAAGGCGACTGAAAAAGAAGTTGGTGCCGTCACCTAGAGTTCATTGATCCAGAACAAGACATACTCATAGCACGAGAAATGGGTCGGAAGAGTTCTCAACTCTTTCCCCACTCAAACCTCGATCCATTCGGGGGCTAATGATGAAGCTATGTACCTAGGGTAGGGTCATGAACCTGTCCAAACTATCCTACCCAAAGACATCTCTAGAAGAAACCACCTGTCAATCGACTCAGAAGTGTTCCACTCGGCAGACTCGAAGACACTCGACCATGAAGACAACCACTCGACCATGAAGCCAACCACTCGATAGCCAGGAGATCTAAAGTCACTCTGCAAGCCAACGGTCGGTCATTAAGTAGCTTTTATGGTCATCATAGCACTTTATGTGTAGCGTTACCAGTAACACCCAATCTTAATGTATCTTAAACCCTGCATAACTGAGGGCTGGAGGGGTCTGGCGGACTCTATATAAGCCACCCCCCTCCTCAGTGTAAAGGGTTCGCACCCTTGTAACTCACACGCATATAATCCAATCGACCGCCTCCGGGCTCCGAGACGTAGGGCTGTTACTTCCTCCGAGAAGGGCCTGAACTCGTAAATCCCTTGCGTATACAACTACTCCATAGCTAGGATCTTGCCTCTCCATTAGTACCCCCCTACATTACTGTCAGGCTTAGAACCACGACAAAAGCCGCAGAGGGCCTCCACACAAAGCCTACGTTATTGCCCGTGAATGCCCACAAGAAGTTAGAACATGTCTGGAAAGGAAGAGGGGTGCACATCACTCCAACAAGGGCCCAGACTCTGCAAAGACCTACGCAGGTTTGTATCTTTGGTCTTGTGGCAATTGTGGAAGCATCTCAACGACGTGGTGTTGGGAAGGTCACCCCATCTATTAGGACCGCGATTGCCAAGATCCTGGAAGAAGGGGCTGATTGGATCACGGCGGGTAAGTTTAGGCAGGATGTACCTTTAGTTTTCGAAAGGTTGTATGGGTGGATGAGCCGCGAGTAGTCCCGTATGTAATACTAGTGGACGGGTTCTTTCACCCTCTTCTTCTACGAATGATTGATACGCATGCTTATGCGTATTTCAGAAGAAGAAAAACTATGCTATTCTGTTTTTAGAGATTATATTATTTTTGCTTTTTGCTCTCTTTATTGTAGCACATTTGTTGGTTTCTTTAACGAAAATCTACTGGTTGTTTCAGGAAAAAAGAAAAGGCACGTCACTGTGTGTGGCCACGTCGCCTTGCAGGCCAAGAACAAGAAGGATCAACTATTGGCCAGATGAAATGTCATTATGTCAACCAGGTCAGCAGGCTAGCTCTATCGTCCGCCTGCCGCCATGCACTGCACACGTCAGCACTCACGCACCCATCGATCCCATGCGGGCCAAACAAATGTCAATCGATCCGTCGTTCTCCGCGACTCTGGAGTCTGGATGCATGCTGAAGCCGGTCAATATGACTTCAAAAAGTGGGTGTGGCTAGACTGGATGGATCACACGGCCGACCGATACGAAATGTCAAGGAGTGGTTTGCTAGCTGTTCTTTCAAAACGAAGGCGCAAGTAGCCGCCCGGTTTATAAATTAATAAAGCGAAAAAATTCAAGGTCACACCACGACAGAAACAACAACAAAACATGGCATGGTTCACCTAAAAAAACATAGTATATGGTTACATGTTGGACTCAATCGGGAGCAGCCAAATAAAATGACTACTAGTACAAATGCCCGTGCGTTGCACAGAGCGATAAATGTGGCAGAACTTGCTTCATGGGTCCCTTTTTTGGCACTTTATATATCTAATTTAAATAAATTTTGAACGTGAAAATTCCTTGTTTTTATTAAGACCTAATATTTTCATTAAAAATGTAAAATCTTTTGAAGAGTAGTATAAAAAATTATGTAAATCGGCACATTTCTCTATGAAATATTTTTTATGTAAATTAATTATTTCTATTGTACATTTTGAAATGTTTTTTGTAGTTAGTAGTGCTTTTTGGGAGAATTTTTAAGTGTTTTTAAAAAGTACGAACATATTTAAAGAGTAGTTAATGTTTTTATAGAAATTTGAACATTTCAGTAAAAATATTTTTAATAGTTTTTAAAAATAATTTTCGTTTGTTTTACATTTGTAAATGTTTATTTGGGAAGTGTACATTTCTAAATGTTACATTTAAAAAAAATTATATAGTGCAAACATTTTTTGAAACAAAAATAGTTTGAAACTGTGAACATTTCTAAGCTATATTTATTGTTTCGTGTGTTGCAACAGGTTTAAATAAATCTGAGAGTTTGTTTGGTATTCGAGAGTTTACATGTCATGATGAATAATAATGTACCAATTAAATTGGTTGTAAGAGTTGTAATAATCCACCTTTTGAAGATCCCATTGTATTCCAAAAGCTTGTAATTTTGTTCTCTGCTGACAAAACCTACTCCTTCAAATTGCTCTAAAGAAATTGGATTATGTGTAATAAAAAATATGATTGCCGAAAAGTTAATAGTTTATAATGGTTGTCAATCTTTTGTTGACACTTTGCATCCAGTAGTAGGAGCACACCCTCGACGGCAACATGACCACTACCCTGGACATTATCATCGGACCTCGATGGGGATCAAGATTAGGGTACACAGAGCTACAGATCCCCCAACCCAGTTGTTGTGCAGGGCGAAACATGACGCGAGCAGGATGCACCGTTGTCCACACATTATCTCCTATTTATCCCTCCCTCTCTCCTCCCTATATCACCAAGACATCGATGACATCCAGAGTTGAGGAATATCTTTATGGTCAGGAAGTAATGGTGAGCCCCAAATATTTTCTCCCTTAAGAAATACTATTTCTTTCCAACATTTCATTTAATTTAATTAATAGTATATCTGGTAATATATTCATAAGTTGTGATACACATGAATACTAAATTATGGCAGTAACAACAAACAATAGCAAATACTGGATGCTACATAATCGGGCCCGAAAATATATATAATCGATGCACGCACATAATGGTTGTTCAGCCGGAAAAATATATAATCGGTGCATACACATAGCATCCAGCAGCATCCGCAGTTCCGCTCGGTGCAGCAACCAACAACATCCACTGACGCCCACACTGCGTGCCTCTTATCCATCCATACACAACACACATCACCATTCCTCCTCTTCTTCATCCACCCCTATCCAGCACGCCCACGAACAACTTGGCCTCGCCTCCCCACTCTCCTGGAGTGCATGCAGCCGTGGTGGTGGCTGGCCCAGGGTAGCAACCCACTGTCGGTGAGGAACCATAAGATCCCTGTGCCAGCAGCCTCGGATCTGGCCCGATTCGTACGTCCACGGCCTCCGCGACCTGCGAATGCCCCCTGGTCCGGCCTAGATCCCGCGCCGCTTCGTCTGTTCGTGTTGACCCCGAGGAGGCGTCCAACGCCTCGTCCCGCGGCCCACCTGCCTCGGCTAGGCCTGCGACGGCGGCGGTGGCGACGGGGCTGCTGCGGTTGGGGCAACAACCCTGTGCCGTGGTGGTGGAGCTCTCCGGTGGATGGCTGAAGGGACGGCTCGGTTGCTCGCCAGATCTGGCGGGCGTTGATTGGAGTTGAGATGGTGCGTCGCGTTCGTGATGGTGCGTTGCGTTCGTCGGCCAACTACGGCTGCATATGGGACTCCTGGCGGCAGGCCTGTGGCCGAGGCACGGGAGGTGATCTGGCGCAGCTGAGGCCTGCTGTGTGTCGTATCTGGCACAAAAGGTAAATTATTTGATGGAAGAAAGATTCTCAACACAGCTACGGAGTACATGTTATGGAAGAAATCGAGCTAGGTCTTTTTTTTTGAGAAAAAGAGATGCAGGCCGGCAATGTACAAAACTTGAGCGCAAAGAACAAACAAACGATGGGCTGGAAGGCATGCAGCGGCAAAGAACATATGGGCTGCTTCGTTTGTAGGCTCAACAATTAGGACGTAAATTCACGGGAAACCGAAAATTACCTAAGCAAAAAATTAGTACCACCTCGAATATGGGTTTTTTCGAAACTGAAAGCGTAAACTTATGGGAAGAAGCGTATTGTGACGGTGAACCCGGAGACCCAATCCGTGCTTTATTATTAGGGAGAGATAACATGAAAGCAAGCAAACCAGGCCCTCCGATTAGGAGGTTTGTCTATTGATGGTGTGGATCGCCTTGATCTTACTAAGCGCTGTTAGTATTGATCTCGTCACCAATGGGCCCAGAGGCCCATTGGACCCTTGATTCGCTTCCTGATTGGGGGAGCCCAACCCAACTGGATTGTGGGCCCCTGTCGCGCCGCCTATAAGAGGGAGGTGGGGGCCAGTAGGGCACAAGCGCCAAAAACAGAATTGTCGCCCACCTCCCTAACCTCACCAATCGAGGAAAGCCAGTCAGCGATGCGAAGCTCCACAACGCCCTGCCGGACTTCACCGTCGACCCCTACACCGACCATCGCTGCCCCTGCGCAGACCTTCATCGACGAACCAGCGATGGCCGGAAGGCTAAGGTATACACACAAACAGACCATAGACAGACTACATATAGTTTAATCTACTCTGAAACCCTTGCCTAGTCGATCCTATGGTTATAACAATGGCATCAGAGCTGTTCTAGGCTTAGTTTTGGGTTAGAAACAGAGAGTAGGGGCCCTCCCCTTACCAAATCGGATCGCATCCGAACCCTATACAAAAAAAAACCTCTTGAATCCCTTCACAGAAAAGTGCGCCCGCTGCTGAGCCGTGCAGTTCCTCTCGATCCCCACACGCATCGGCAAGCCAAGGTGCAGGGACGAAGAACCACCCTGGCAAAGGGGCCTGCGGGGGCGCCGCCACCGCAGTTCGAGCATCGTCCATTGGGCGCCGGAGAGCAAGGGGAGGGGCGCGCAAATCGCGTCTCTCTCTCTCTCTCTCTCTCTCTCTCTCTCTCTCTCTCTCTCTCTCTCTCTCTAGCTCTGCACGGGCTATGCGGTGGTGGTGGCCTGCTGGGTGGAAAGAGAAGGGGGAGGGAAAGGAGGCGCTCGCACGGCGCGGTGGATCCGCCGCCGTCGCCGGCGGCAGGCCCGGGCAGCTGGGGAGCATCCCCTACTTCCGCCGTTTTTTCGAGAGAAATGAGAGAAATGGGAACGGAATGAACAGCCAGGCGCGGCGCGGCAGCTTCGGCGTCGTTGCCAGCGGCCGGGGAAGGCGGCCGGGGCGCTGTTTTTTCTCACCGTCGTCGTTCCTGATCTCGCGGACAGGTCGAAGAGAGAGGCGAGGTAAAGAGAATGGCTAGGGTTTTCGATCGGGGGATCGGACTCTCCCGTTTCGATCTACCGAAAATGACGCTCGACCGTCAGATTGAATCGGACGGCTGAGATCCAAACCCTAGCGCGTCGCTGGGCCTTATGGGCCGAAAGTAAGGCAGGCCTTTGGTCCGGCGGACCAGGCTGCAGACGCATTGCCACGGTGGGCCATGGGCCGAGGAGCTCGGGCGGCCGAGTGAAGCTCGCCCAGCTGACCGTGGGCCGCGAGCGGCGTGTGTGCATAGAACAGTTTCAGTGTCCTTTTTTGTTTTTTCTGTTTTTGTCCAGTTCTTTGGGAACAATTAATACCGTCTTTTTTCTATTCAAAAATTATTCAAAGAAAATTTTTATTTAGAAAATAGAAAAGTAAAAGTAATGTTTCTGAAAAGTGAAAAGTCCATGAATTTTTTTATTCATGTTTTCCGTTGCAAATAAAAATAAAAGTGTTCTTTTAAAAGTGAATAGAACTTGAAGTGAAAGATTAAATTGTTGCTTCTCTAATGCAATTTTGAACTAACTGGTTAAAATTGCTTAGAGTGTAAAAGAGTACAGAATTGTTTCTGAATAGAATATTGTAAATTTTACGTTGCAAAGTAAAAGTTTTATCCTCCAATTAAATTGAAACCAACGGGAAAATTTAATTGGAAGAACTATTCTTAGCAATGTTTTCCCCTATGGGTGAAATCAGATTCAGATATCTTCCGATATGACAAAAGAAAGATGTTTGTTTTAAAATTAAAATATGGCATTGTTATTTTCTGACCAAAGTTGATGATAACAGTGTTATAACTCTATGAGTCTTAAGTTCAAAGCTTAAATCTCTAATAAATTTTGTATCAAAGTGATCAATTTTCAGAGAACAGATAAAGATCAAGAAATGCTCTTGAACTAGAGAAATGTATATTTCTTGTTCCTGCTGCAATAAAGTTGATGATGATTATTATTTCTTAGCAAAGATGTTTAATAGACATACTATCATCACATTGTTTATGAGTTATATGCATTATTTCCATTTCCACCCAACGTTGATATGGAATTAATGTAGAAGGATGATGTTTTACTCTAATTCTGCCCAACAGTGATTTAGAATATAAAAGAAAGTTTTAAAAGTTTAATGTGCATATTTTTTAACCATACCAACATGGGGTTATTTTTATGCTCATTATTGTTGATTATTGGCTAATTTTTCTCAGACTAAAAGTTTTCCATGCTTTCATTCGTGAAAGCGAATGGCTGGGTACTTGGGACCCGAAAGATGACCAAGAAAGGTCATAACGTGAAGGAGTATGTTCTCTCTAAAGAATGGCATCAAAAGAAACAGATAGATCATTGAGAGTCTTGGTTGATGAATGTCTTTCATGTACTGTCTATGAAGAAGATTTTTCAGTCAACATGATTTGAGATGAAACATGATTTGAGATGAAACAAGCAACATGTGTGTTTAATTTGACCAACGTCGGATCAAGCATGTGTGTCAAAGAGCATTCGGATTTATTTCTAAATTTGATGATTGAACATGCAGTCAAAAGAGCCAATTCTGACATATATGTCCGTTACAGGGAATTACCCGCATGGCAGGAAAAGATGATTATGATAAAACCTGCATGGATGGAAAATTCTGGGGAAATACCTGCGTAACGGGGTAAAATTGACATAATATTATGTCAAAAATCCCGTATGGTGGGAGAGATTTTGGCAAAGGACTTATCCTGTATGACGCGAGAAAGATATGATGACTCATGTGCTTTTAATGTGTCCCACTGTGGGAGAAAGGTATGGAGTATCTATTATTATTTCCTAGTATCGATCGTACACCTTATGTATAACGGTCATTAAACACTCGATAAATCCAATGAGAATAAAAGTTACGGACAAACCTAAAGATAAGAATGATATGCAAGTGTGGCTTGCAAAAGTACTAATGATAAAGAACTCTGTTGAGTTTCTCAAATGGAATGAGGAAAAAGTACTCCCATACCAGTTAACAAATAACTTCATTTCGTATGAAGTAATGAGATAAATGAAGTAGATAATCAAAGTTTCCTCAATTCACAAGAGTTGTGGATGGTTTTTTTGAAATTGTGGCAGAAAAGTTCTTGCCACATTTCGAGGGGGAGAAATAAATATTAGATATACATTAATGAAGAATGTATCATCTAGGGGAATACGATGGTCATAATTATACCCCTAAAAAAAGAAATAGTTGTATTCCTGAATCTTTTACAGTTTCGAAAGCAGACTAAGGAATACTAAGACGGTGCTTAAAGTGCCATAAAGAAGAATGTTTTAATAGAATAAACCCAAACAATAAAGTTTAAAGATAGGCCATTTTTAGTGAAGATGGAGTAATCTGTGGGAACATGGTATGAAAATACCTAAGACTCGAATAGATTGAATCTGGGGGAGCATGTTGTATGACCTATACAACACCTGTTGTTAGCTCTATAAAGGAGGAATGAGTAAACATGGATCTTTTAATAAAGGTCCCTATAAAACCTATTTCCTCTTGGAAATAAAATACTATACAATTAATTTTCCTCTTGGAAATGACAGAGCAACAAAAGCCCCATATGAAAGAAGTGCCAGTACCTGAGACACATATGGTCTCAAGGAATGAGAAAATCAGATACTTCTCATTACTATAAAGTCTACGTTGATGGAGGTTGATCCCACCTCATTTAAAGCGCTCAAGCGAGCTTTGGGTAGTGTTTGTTCTGTCTAAATGATAAAGAGACTATGTGAGATGAAATAAAATTGGTGAATCCCGACGATGTTTGGGACTCACAAGTAATTTCCAATGGAACCAAAACAGTAGGCTGTAAAGGGTCTACAAGGCTAATGTGACTCCAAAGGAAATATGTAAAGGTGTAAAGCGTGACTTAAATCAAAAGATTTTGTGCAAAGAGAATTAATAGATTAGAATGATTGTTAGTGGCACATCATGATTGACACCATGATCTGAGTTACATCATATGAAAGTAAGGAACACAAGGAATACTGCTTCAAAAAGTTTTTTTATGACTAGAGCAAGTCTCTAGGCAGTGGCATTTAAGTTAAAAGAACCATATGTTATTTTGGGTTAAAGAAAATGAGAGGACAATTGTATTCATGCAAAGTTATATAATAGGAAATTCATTCCAATCCTGTGGATGTGGATGATGTCCTACTTGCTATTGGTCATGTCCATCTACTACAGGAGGAGAAAAGAAGTTATTGTCCTCAAAGTTCAAAAGAATGTTCTCGGTAGAGTGTCTCTAGTTATAATTATTGAGATTCATCAAGAAAAGAATAAAACTGGGGTATTAGGAATGTGGCATGGACATGCTAAGAAAGATCTCTAAAGTGTGCATGCGAGAAAAAACCTACGCCTGTTCTTATAGTCAAGGGTAATGGAACTGGAAACTGTGGTGTTCCAAAAGTTGATGAGAAAAGATTGAAAACGAATATGGTGCCATATGCTTCAGCTGTTGGAAGCTCAATATATTACCCTGACACAGTTCACGTATCCAGGTTGATTTGGCAATGTCCAGTCCATATATAGATCACTGGAATGGACTCAAAGATATCGGCCTTGTGCTGAAAGAAATAAGTGCTCTCAAAAGATTGTGAGTATAAAGGCATGACTTGTGAAATGTATAGCAAAATCCACAATTGTCACTAACTTCCACACTTGGAGTTTTGGTGTGGAAAATCTCCAAAGAATGAAACAATTATCATCAATGTGATGCATACACGTGTTATAGCTTGATATGAGGCCGAGGACAGGCAAAAAGATTAAAGAAACATGTACCTGGAGTTGATAATGGTTGACAGCAGCAATAACCATTAAGTAATTCGCTCCTATGACAACGAGTCAAGTGTGGTGCCAAACACATTGACACAAAGTTATACGTTGTTAAGGAGAAAGTCCGGAATTATGTTGAAATGCTTGGAGCATGAAAGCAATAGACAAGTATTTGCAGATCTGCTTAACGAAGGCTTACCGCCCAGTGCGTTCAGAGAACACACAGTCGACATGGATTTATGGTATAGTCTACGTTTTCCGGACAATGAAGGGCCCAAAAGTTAATGTATATATTTCAAAACAGCGAGGTGTGTTGTAGGTGTCAAGTCCATCGGTGATTGACCGTGACGATAGGGCAGCTCATACACATTAATCTGTGATGAAATGAGTACTTTGAAAAGAGTTATTCCATAGTACAAAGTTATAAATTTGAAAGATGAGATCAAGGGGGAGAATGTTAGTATTGATCTCGCCACCAATGGGCCCAGAGGCCCATTGGACCCTTGACTCGCTCCCTGATCAGGGGAGCCCAACCCAATTGGGTTGTGGGCCCCTGTCGCGCCGCCTATAAGAGGGAGGTGGGGTTCACTAGGGCACAGGCGCCAAAAGCAAAATGGTCGCCCACCTCCCTAACCTCACCAATCGAGGAAAGCCGGTCAGCGATGGGAAGCTCCACAATGCCCTGTCGGACTTCACCGTTGGCCCCTACACTCACCGTTGCTGCCCGTGCGCAGACCTTCATCGACAAACAGCGATGGCCGGAAGGCTAAGGTATACACACAAACAGATCATAGACAGACAACATATAGTTCGATCTACTCTGAAACCCTAGCCTACTCGATCCTATGGTTATAACAAACACCACTCTAGCCTCCTCGTAGTTATTCCTCTTTCCCAAGGGGCTACACTACTGAAAAAAGATATGTCATTTCAAATGTAATCGGCGCGAAGGTTAGGGGTAGTCGCCTTGATGGATTGCTTGTGACAACGCGTCCAAAACGCCCAAGGGCCGCGAAGGCCCTCACGCAAGCCTACGTTATTGCCCGTGAATACCCAAAATAAGTGAGAACATGTCTAGAAAATAAGAAGGGTTCCAAGAGCACCTAAAACATTGCCAAACACAACACCAAAGAAATTTTTCTAGCAAGCAAAGAAAAACAATGTGGTTGGCATCTTCAGGATCGACGCAAAGGGTACGAAAACTATTCCTTGCCCTTTTTTTGGAGGGTGATAGCCAAGGGGAATCTATCTCTGGAAACTTGCCAGAAAGGTTTTTATTGTTAGTTGGACCAAAGAGGACCAAAGGGCCTTTGAATACCTGATTGGAGGCCCATGGACCAGTTTTGTGTAAGGTCTTAGTCAATGGCATCTCTCTCCGTAGAGAGCCAGATAGGGGCAAGGTCGATTAGAAGAGCTTCCTAGGAGGCATTCTCTGCCCCGACGAGGTTCCTGAGGAAGGCAACGATTGATGAGGTTGTCTACGAAGACATCTTTGGCAAAAATTTCATATTTAGAAGCAATCACGGGCAGGTATAAATACTTGGAATAGGGTGGAGTTTGATTAAGCCATTTCACTAGCTAGTATTTCGTATCTTCTTCGTTGCCCACAGAGAACCTCACCCCAATGTTGAAAATCTCTTTGCACTTTAGGATCTCTTCAAAATCCGAGGTCCCTTCTTATTACTTCTATAAAGGATGCTGCAGCAGGTCTTTATATATTCTCACAACCAGATTACGATGGCGGGCTCTGGCGACTCTCCTAGCGACGCCCGGGACGACGCGCCCCCGGCCGCGACGCCCGATGCCCTCGCCGGCGCTCCCGTCGCCTGTCCTTCCCCGGTCCCCGCTGCTCCGTCCCCTCCGCCGTTGGGTCCGGTTCCCCCCTCGCCCCTCGGCTGTGCTGGGCTGATTTGGCCGACGAGCCGCCCTTCCCCTCGTCGGCCTCTCCGACCGTCGCCGCCACGCGCTGCCCTGCCGGGCCGGTGGCCCAGCCCCCCAGGAGCAGGGTTCTGCCACCGGCTCGCGACCGTCGCGGGTGCCGGCACTGCCCTTGAGCTCTTCTCGAGCCGGTGGTTGCCCAGGCGCGGCGTTGAGGGCTGGGGTTGCTCGCCGCCGGCGCGCTCGGGCCTGGGGCGTCGCCGGCCACTCCGAAAGGGGCGCCGCCCTCTCCTCCTGGTGCCGTCCGGTGCCCGGTGCCGGCTCGGTGGCGCCCCCAACGCCGCCCGCGGCTCGCAGCGGCCCCGCGCCCTCGCCTCTGATGCAGCGGCTGTTGCCCTTTCGGCCATTCATCGCTGCCTTTGGCTCATTTGCGTTCTGTTTCCGGCCTTCTCTCGCGCCATCTCGCCGGTCGCCGGCTCCCTCCGATGCCCCTCCGGCGGTGTTGGCGGCGCCCTCCGCGGGAGGGGAAACCCTACGCGTGTCCAACCCGTGCCGCCTGCTGGGCCGGGATCCCTCCGCGCCGGGTGTGTTGGGCCCCGGTGAGGGAGTCCTGGATTAGGGGGTATCCGGAGAGCCGGACTATATACGTCGTCCGGACTGTTGAAGCATGAAGATACAAGACACAAGACTCCGGCCCGTGTCCGGATGGGACTCTCCTTTGCGTAGAAGACAAGCTTGGCGATCCGGATATTATATTTCCTTCCTTGTAACCGACTCCATCTAAACCCTAGCCCTCTCTGGTGTCTATATAAACAGGAGAGGATGGTCCTTAGAAGGCCGATCACAATTACAATCATACCATCATAGGCTAGCTCTTACGGTTTAGCCTCTACGATCTCGTGGTAGATCTACTCTTGTACTACTCATATCTTCAATATTAATCAAGCAGGAAGTAGGGTTTTACCTCCGTCGAGAGGGCCCAAACCTGGGTAAACATTGTGTCCCTTGCTTCCTGTTACCATCAGCCTAAGACGCACAGATCGGGACCCCCTACCCGAGATCCGCCGGTTTTGACACCGACATTGGTGCTTTCATTGAGAGTTCCTCTGTGTCGTCGCTGTAAGGCTTGATGGCTCGTCTCGTTGTCAAGGACGACATCATCTCTGGAGGAACGCTGGTTGTAGGCCAGATTCTCCGACTGGGCGGCTTCATTATGGCCGCCCCATTGGCTGTCGCGCCAACGATGGCCTCTCGGGTCATCACGCATAACCTTCGCATCAATTCGGAGCTGGCCGAACAGATGGATCTGATAGAGCTCACCTCTCATAATGAGCTTTTGGATCGCATCGCTGCTTTTGGAGTCGCTATGGACTATGACCGGATTGGGCTTAAACCCGACCAAAGGGACATTAGATCCCCACCGGTCACCCATGAGATAGCGGTAGTGGAGGAACCACACATGGGCCGGCCCTCAACTTTGAGGATGAATTATGTCCGGATCACCGAACTCAGCAAACCGAACACCTATTCAAAGGAAGACACGACCCGAGTCCTGGGCTTAGAATTGGGCGTCGGGCCAAAGAGATCAGGTGATGCTCCGAACCCCGAACTGTCGGGCTCGGTACCTTCCATACCCCCGGGTGTCAGATCGGATCAAAATCCGGATTCAGCCAACGACATCACTCGGACTTAAACGGTCTCTCCGCATCAGGCAAGAGCCCCTAGAGACGGTAGACCGTTACTGGGCCAGATTCCTCCTTGCACTTAACAAGCTCGAGGACTGCCACAAGGAGGACATAGTCTCACTTTTCTGCAAAAACTGCACGGACAAAGGACTCCTTAATGCTATAATTCGCCATAACATAGTACACTTTGAGGACATAGCAACCATAGTACAGAAGTATTGTGCGATGGAAAGCACCTAGAAGACCCAAACAGAATTTTGGGATAGTACGGCCCTGACCAGAACCTTTGTCCGAACTAAACGGCCGAACTCTCGTAAGTTGACCGATTCAATTCCCAAGAAACCAAAGCCCGCCCCAGGGCACGGAACCGTATTGGAAGGATGGCTCAATGGGCCATGTAAGCTTCACAGTACGTCGGATGCAACACCAACCCATAGCCTTAGGGCATGTTGGATACTCCGGCAGGTAGCTAAAAGTGGCGAGGATCTCCTCGAGAGCCATAAAGCAGAACAACATCCCGCCAAGGAACACAATACGGTACTAACAGTCTTTGAGACTTTCGCCTCAAACAATAGGCGCAAGCGAGCTCATCGAAGCTCCGCTGAAATCTGCCATGTGGCAAAAGTAAACCTGTGGAATGACACTGCTATAACTTTCAACGCCAGTGATGAACCCCAATTCCAGACCATCCGGGCACCAGCCGCTCTGGTCCTTAGCCCAATAGTGGACGGCTTTCAGCTCACTAAAGTACTCATGGACGGCAGAAGCGGATTAAACTTGATCTACGAAGAAACACTCAAGAAGATGGAAATTGATAAAAGCCGCATTGAACAAAGCGGCACAACCTTCACGGGAATTATCCCCAGTCGGGAGGCACGGTGTGCGGGAAAAATCACACTCGATGTGGTATTCGGCACCCCAGAGAATTACATGTCTGAAGAAATCACATTCCAAGTGGCTCCTTTCAGCAGCGGATACCACGCCCTTCTAGGGCGGGACGCGTTTGCAAGCTTTCAAGCTATACCCCATTACGGGTACATGAAGCTTAAAATGCCCGGACCCAATGGAATCATCACTCTAGCTAGTGATCCGGACGTCGCACTCCACGCCGAAAACAAAACCGCGGATCTAGCCTTGGAAGCACTGTCCGAAGCCCTAGCAGCTGAAGAATTAACAACGTTATGTGCCACCGTGGACAGGGACGACGTGATACTCGACAAATGACCCAAGTCCACCTCATTTAAACCCGCAGATGAGATAGTCAAATTCCAAGTCCACCCAACGGACCCCACAAAGACAGCTGCCATCGGGACACAGTTGAGCCCCGCTGTGGACGCCGCACTGCGAGACTTCTTACACAAAAATTAGGACATTTTCGCTTGGCACCCATCGGACATGCCAGGCATCCCGCACGAATTGGCCGAACACAGCCTTAACATACTAAAGGGATACAAACCTGTCAAACAGACCCTAAGGCGATTTTCAAAGACCAAACAACAAGCCATGGGGGAGGAGCTAGCCAAGTTACTTGAGGCTGGATTCATCAGAGATATCAAACATCCGGATTGGCTGGGGAACTTGGTAATGGTACCAAAGAAGGACAAATCCTGGTGCATGTGCGTCGACTTCAAAGACCTTAGTAAGGCTTGCCCCAAGGATCCCTTTCCCCTCCCTCGCATCGATCAAATCATCGATGCCACAGCAGGGCACGACTCGCTGTGTTTCCTTGATGCATACACTGGATACCATCAAATAAAGATGGCAGAGTCCGACCAAGCTGCAACAACTTTCATAACGCCATATGGCCCTTTCTACTTCAACACTATGCCTTTCGGGCTTAAGAATGCCGACGCAGCCTACCAACACATGATTCAAACATGCCTGGAAAAGCAAATCGGCAAAATAGTGGAGGCATATGTGGACGATGTAGTCATAAAAACAAGACACGTCGGAACCCTAATAGATGACTTGAGGCTTACGTTCGATAACCTATGAACACATGACATCAAGCTGAATCCGGAGAAATGCGTTTTCAGCGTCCCCTCCGGAAAGCTGCTGGGCTTCATCGTTTCCAATAGAGGAATTGAAGCTAATCCGGCAAAAATCTGAGCTTTGTCGCAGTTGGCTATACCAACAGACCTCAAACACATCCAGAAACTAGCTGGATGCGTGGATGCTTTGAGCCACTTTATCTCCAGGTTAGGAGAAAAGGCATTGCCTCTTTACCGCCTTCTTCGGTGCACGGAACACTTCGTATGGATGGATGCAGCCGTGGACGGACCCGATGAAATAAAGACCTTATTGGCCAATAATCTAGTCCTAACAACGCCAAATATCGGCAAACCTATGTTGCTGTACATTGCTGCAACACATCAAGTTGTAAGTGGAGTACTCGTCGTCGAACGAGAGGTTGACGGATACAAATTCCCGCTATAGAAGCCGGTTTATTACGTATCCATGGCCTCACCCCATGCAAATCCCGATACCCACACTATCAAAAAATAGCCTACGCGGTCTTCATGGCATTCCGAAAGCTACGACACTACTTTCAAGAGTGTTCGATTACGGTGGCCTCTGAAGTTCCACCAAACGATATAATAAATAACCGCAATGCCACGGGCCAGATCGCCAAATGGGCCATTGAGCTCCTTCCGTTCGACATAATATACAAGCCTCGGCGGGCTATCAAGTTGCAAGTATTAGCTGACTTTGTCGCTGAATGGATAGAAGTCGAACTCCCTAAAGAGTACGGCGCATACTCTAACTAGACCATGCACTTCGACGGCTCTAAAATGCTGGCCGGATTGGGAGCGGGTGTAGTCCTGACGTCTCCCACCGGAGACACGTTCCAATATGTACTCCAAATATTATACACATACTCCAATAATACGGCCGAATATGAGGCTCTGTTGCACGGTCTTCGGATGGCAGCCTCTATGGGCATTCCAACGCCTAGAGGTGCGTGGGGATTCAAACCTCGCAATATCACAAATAAACGGAGACTTTGATGCCAAGGATCCGAAATTGGCGGCCTACTGTAATGTCGTCCTTAAAATGTCAGCTCGGTTCGAGGGGCTCGAATTTCACCACATGGCTCGAGAAAACAATCAAGCGGCAGATGTCCTTGCCCGCATCGGCGCTAAACATGACCCTGTCCCACCTAACATATTCCTGGAAAGGCTCTTCAAGCCATCCGTGGTATGGGAAGGGGAGTCCGGCAATACCAGCACTGATCCGAATACATCCCCAGATTCTGAACTATCAGACATAATCGGAGGCTCTACCACCGAAATAACATCGTCAGCCCACGAAATAATGGCTGTCATTGCCCCGTGGACTGAGCCTTTCTTGGCCTCCCTAAATAGGCAGGAGCTCCCCGAAGACCAAAATGAAGCACGCTGCATCGTCCGGCGTTCTAAAGCTTACAAAGTCCATGAAGGGGAACTGTATAA
The DNA here is from genome assembly GCF_018294505.1 of Triticum aestivum. NCBI lineage: Eukaryota > Viridiplantae > Streptophyta > Magnoliopsida > Poales > Poaceae > Triticum > Triticum aestivum. Next base: position 536,112,598 of record NC_057807.1, on the reverse strand, counting down.
GAAAAGTGCGATCGGAGTGCTCCAAAGGTGCATCTCCGAAGAGGAAGGGCGACAGCTCTTGGCTGAAATCCATGCTAGACTGGGCGGGCACCATGCCGCGGCTCGAGCACTAGTCAGCAAGGCCTTCCGTATAGGTTTCTATTGGCCGATGGCCCGAGCAGACGCACAGGACCTCGTCCAACACTGCGTCGGTTACCAGCTCTTTGCTAATCAGAGTCATATGCCCCCTACCGCTCTCCAAACAATCCCCATAACTTGGCCCTTCACGGTCTGGGGGCTGGATATGGTTGGACCCCTTAAAGGGGGAAGCCACAAGAAAAAATACTTATTGGTCATGGTAGACAAGTTCACCAAATGGATAGAAGCCAAACCAGTGAAAACGGCCGAATCCGGACCAGTAATAGACTTTATATCCGGGGTCATACACCGATACGGTGTCCCCCATAGCATCATCATCGATAATGGCTCAAATTTCACGGCCGATGAGGTGAAAGCTTGGTGATGCAAAATGGGCATTAAGCTCGACTATGCTTCCGTCTACCATCCTCAAACAAATGGCCAGGTCAAACGGGCAAACGGTCTCATCATGAGCGGCATTAAACCCGGACTAGTGTGATCCCTAACAGAGTCGGATACTCATTGGGTCGAGGAGCTCGACTCCGTGCTCTGGGGGCTGCGGACCACGCCGAATCACACCACCGGATACACACCATTCTTTATGGTGTACGGTGCGGAGGCAGTACTACTGCGACATCATACATGATTCGCCACACGTACGCATGTACGAAGAGAAGGAAGCCGAGTTAGATCGGGAGGATAATTTGGATGCCCTGGAGGAGGAGCGTGATGTCGCTAAGGCCCGTTCCGCATTCTATCAGCAACAGGCTCGACGATACAAAGCAGAGAAGTGCGGGCCAAAACTTATAATATTGGCGAGCTCGTTCTACGCTTACTGGAGAAGAAGAAGGACAAGCTCAAACCCAAGTGGGAAGGTCCCTTCGTCATCGACCAAGTTCTCACCGGAGGAGCGTACCGCCTATGTAATGCGTCCGATAACAGACTCGAGCCGAACCCATGGAACGCGGCCAGACTCCGGAGATTCTACGCCTAGCGCCGAACTCAGTGTTCGTCTCCTTACCTCCCCATTTTTTTATTATGCTCCCCCCTTTTTTCCTTTCTCGATCTTTTTTTTCTTCACACAAAGTATTTAATACAGTGCGGACCCCCGGATTATTTCGGCCGCACTATGTGTGTAAGCAATACCTGGGGGCTTCTTATACGGAAGCTAAACATAACTTACTCTAAAAGGCTTTTTGCCCATCACACATGTATTTTCCATGTGTGCCTTTTCTTCACCATTATATACATCGTTATGACTTAAGACGTGGCCAAGCTGGGTTGCCTAGCTCCTGTGTTTATGCCCTACGTTCCCGTTAATTCGGCTAGGGCATAAGGGGAGCACCTCTGCGATTGTTACTGCCGGTTGAGCCGGATGTGTACCTCAGACTGGGTGAAGCCGAAAGCTAGTTTCCTTAAGAGAATATTCGCTTGCTGAACAAAAGATGTCTTCGTTTATTATAACATAAATCCCCAGAAGTTTTGTATCCTGCGCCATGGTTCGCAGTTAGGACATGTGCCTTGTCGCATGCTTACCCAGGGAAAGGAACCCTTAACGGAACTATTCTCCCTGGAAGATGGTTCTTACTATCCATGTAATATAACATAACTAGTTGGGTACTTGTCTGTTCAAGCACTTATGACCCCTACGCCTGGTTTCCACGCATACTCCGGTTTTGTATAACTGAGCGGGTATTCGGACACACCCCGGACTATAGGATCCGGGGGCTGAAGCGAAAAGGTCCGCCATGACAAATGATTTTAATCTGGCTAGGGGATACTTATATCCATTGAATTACACAGTCACTTTGACTGACTATATTCATCCTCTATCCCATCCAACAGGTTATCTAGCTTACAATCCTGTTGAGAATACTTCGCGACTAACACCACCTGGTCATATACCAGACTAACGGGAATTTCTTGCCCATCTGGCCCTGTCGGTCCGACTTCGGCCATATGGTTCGGGTCCAGCTTGGTGTAGCGCGTTTTCACCATAGCCCATGCTTCCCTTGCACCCTGCCGACAGGCTGAAATCTTCTACAGTCAGAAGCGCCGCCGTGCTCCTTGAAACATGTCCACAAGCTCTCTGATGCCATTCGGTAGGAGGCTTGACGGCCACAAGGCCAGCGCTACGCCCTGCATCGCCTACCGAGCTCGCTCGTGCAGCTGTGAGAGGTCTTGCAGCAAATCACCTGCAGATGCGGGCATCTCCTCCCCAGGGCGACCCGTCAGCATTCCTACAGGCAAAACTCTATTAATACACTTCCCCGCCGAACTATGCTACAGTTCGTCTAGGAACTTACCATAAATGCCGTGACGAAGCCTTCTGTTCTCCTTCACGGAGTCTGCCAGCTGCGCACGGACGTCTTTCAATTCCATGTCCAGCTGAACATTGGCATCTTGGAGAGCATTCTTGTCCTGCTTAACTTGCGTAAGAATGCGCTCGCTGGCCTTTAGTTGCCTGTGGAGATGCGATTCGTTATCTCTCCCGCCCTCCAGATTCACTCCGGGGTTATCTATAGAATTTTCTGTTAAATTTGTCATCCCAGCAAGTTGCTAACCGGTGCATTTTCGTGCAATCGAGATAAATGTTACCATATGAGGCCTTATGGGATTCCTCTAGCTTGGCAACTGTGGCCCTTAGTTGGATCTTGCACTCCTCTAGCTCCCGAGACAATTGCTCATTCTTATCTGCAAGAACCTGCGCATAAATTGATACTTAAAACTGTTGTTCCAACCGTTTCAAGTCTCAGGGGCTACTGCTATACATGCTCATCAAACTTTCTTACCCGTATATCTTTGGTATACTGGGCTGTCGCCCGGGCGAGCCCGCTTTGAGCAGCTCGGATGTATGCGTCTCTCGAATTGAAAGCATTAAATGCCACTTCGGAAAAGATGTTGTTGCGAAGCACGGCTCGTCAACGCCGGTGATTCATGGCGCTCTCTACTTCGGAATTTGTGGCAGAGAGCATATCTGTGTCCTCTATCGGAGGACTATGCGGCGTCGGCCCTACGTCCACCTCCTCTCTCGAAATTGGTCATGGGGCTCGACTGGTGGAGGCGTGGTTGGCGGGATCCCCGGACATAGTCCAGACGCTCCTCTTCCTGCCATGTCGGCTCTAACCGCCTTCCTCTTGAGCCTACCCAATCCGGACGCCTGTGGCTGACGGGTCCCTAGGGGCTCGGCCCTACGCTCCGAACGTCGCTTCTGCAAAAGCATGACGTATCAGGGATAAGGTTGACATCAGGAAAGAATCCTCTTTGGATGATCGAGTCTTCGGCTTGGCTTACACGTGACGAGGGTAGCAGTACGGGATAATCAGCAGTAATAGCCACTGAGGCGCCGTCACGGCTCGCCCGATAAAATATCCCGTCGACAAGCTCCATGGCCGCATCTGGGTCTTCTTAGAGTCCTGGATCCAGGGCCCTTTCGGGGTCCTCTGGCTGCGGGGAAGGGCTGGAGATTCCTTCTACGGCCCTCCTCAGTTCCTGCTCGGAAATATCGATGCAGGTAACTTTAGCAAAGAACGCCACAATAAGAGAAGCGAGAAAATAAATGACGACTTACCCAGTTTGGGGGATTATACATGGAGAATCCGTCCCGCGGTTTGATATGGAGGAAGTCTTCCTCTTCTCCTTTGTATAGGTCAGACAGTATCCTTGCCAGAGCGGTGGGGGAGTCCGGACCCTTACGGCCACAGCGGGTGGCATCGTCTGTCCCATTGAAATGCCACATGGGATTGCCCCGATATTGAAGCGGTTGCACTGCCCGCACTATGCATATTGCCATGACCTCGACTATCGTCAGTCCGGATTTGGCCAGTAACTTTATCCTGCTCATCAGGAAGTGTATTTCCCTGGAATCCTCTTCTTGGGGGCCTCAGGGGCGCCAACTTAGACGTGCCCTCGGTGGGGTGTTACTAAACTTGGGGAGTCCTGTCCGGACTGGATCCGGAAGGGGAGCATCGTCAATAGAACCACTCTGAAGCCCAGTTATCTGGTGCCATTTTGGGAGTGCCGGATAGGTATCCGGTCTCAGCGATACGCCATAGTTCGGCCCCACCCACTTGACAAAGGGATTCTCCTTGGTTGCGGGGGACAAGGCAGAACAACTTCTTCCACAATCCGAAATGAGCCTCGCAGCCTAGAAATAGCTCACAAAGGGCGACATACCCCGCTATATGTAGTACGGAGGCTGGGGTAAAGTTGTGCAACTGGAGGCCGTAGAACTACAGAAGCCCACGAAGGAATGGATGAATGGGAAACCCGACGCCCCTTAACAGATGCGGAATTAGGCATATTCGCTCCTCTGGAGACGGATTGGGGGATCTCTCCGCTTGTTCTCCGCCGTTATAGGTGGCCACTCCGGCTCGGACGAGGACCATGAACACCGACGGGAGGAGCCCTTGGGTTTGTAACTTTATCAAACGGCTATGAGAAACTGAACACTCTCCCCAGTCCCCCGGCTTGGGGCAAGGGGAGCGAGCAGAAGAGCTGCGACGACCGGCCATGTTGGAATGGTTTTTTCTGGACGCTCTGTTGGATGCTTGCTCGAGGAGGGAGAGTGAGGTTTGGATCTGGGAATCCCCGTCTCTTCAAATAGACGGTTACCCCGAAGGACCGAGGGTGGCAAATGCAAAAATGCCTCGACTCCTCGCATTCGCTCGACACGTGGAAATGGTCATTATTGAAGCACTGAAGCCGAGGAGTACAACATTGATGAGATGCCGGACACTGTTCGTCATGATGGGTACATCGGAGTATTTGGAGAGGGAACCCGCATTGCAATGCCGACAACAAGACTGTGCGCCGGACTCATTGTCACTGAAGCCTGGTTTAGGGGTTACTGAGGGAGTCCTGGATTAGGGGGTATCCGGAGAGCCAGACTATATACATCGTCCGGACTATTGAAGCGTGAAGATACAAGACACAAGACTCCGGCCCGTGTCCGGATGGGACTCTCCTTTGCATGGAAGACAAGCTTGGCGATCCGGATATTATATTTCCTTCCTTGTAACCGACTCCATGTAAACCCTAGCCCTCTCCAATGTCTATATAAACCGGAGAGTATGGTCCTTAGAAGGCCGATCACAATTACAATCATACCATCATAGGCTAACTCTTAGGGTTTAGCCTCTACGATCTCGTGGTAGATCTACTCTTGTACTACTCATATCTTCAATATTAATCAAGCAGGAAGTAGGGTTTTACCTCCATTGAGAGGGCCGAACTTGGTTAAACATTGTATCCCTTGCTTCATGTTACCATCAGCCTAAGATGCACAGATCGGGACCCCCTACCCGAGATCCGCCAGTTTTGACACCGACACCCAGCCCGGCCCATCCTCGGCTCACGCCGCCTGGGCCAACTCCCCCTCAGCTAGATCGACCCATGGGTACTGGGCCGCTAGGGTGCCCTAGGCCCAGCGCTCTAGTGCCCTCGATCTGGCTTCCCAGGGGCCTCCCGTTCCCCTAGTCCCCTCGATCGCCGCCTTCTGCTCCCCCTCGATCTCCTCTGTTCCCCCGAGCCTCCTTGCCCCCCCTCCCCCCGCTGCGCGCCTCCGACCCCTCTTCCTCCCGGCCAGCGTCTAGTGCGGCTCCTCCTCCCCCCCCCGCACCTCGACACCCGATGCCCCAGGAGTGGGACGACGGCGGTGTGCGGCACAAGCGCCATGCCGACGAGCGGTCCGACCGCCACGACCCTACTCAGCCGTTGCCTGACGCGCTCCGCCGCGAGGAGGAGTTGCGCTGTGAGCTCTGTGACCTCCAGGAGGGACGTCGCTCGGACCGCCGCTCCCCGAGGCGCCGTGATTCGCGGGGACGATCCCACTCCCGCCGGGCTGCTACCTCGGGCGACTGGCGCTCCCGGTGCCGCTCGCCTTCCCCTGCTCCCTGTCGCGCTCGGTCTCCCTCTCCTCCTAGTCCCGCGAGTCGAATGCGTCAACCCCCAGTGCTGCTACCTCTGCAAGGATCCAGGGCACCCGGCCCTCCTGTGCCCGGACCGTCCGGTGATGTCCGAGCTCATGATGTATGGCCATGGCATCGAGGGGTTGGGCTTCTTCCACCTGGAGGTCCCCGACGTGCCGCCTCTCTCCCCCTCCCTCCAGGCGGTCGTCTCGGTCATCGACAGGGTGGCCTCCCCAGATATGATCGAGGCCGAGCTCAACCACCTCTACCATCGCTAGTGGGACAGGGCGGTCACCCCCATTGTTGGGGATATAACTATTTGAGTAAGCCGCCCAGGAGGGGCCGGGTTACGTAAAGAAGACTACCAGAGAGAAGGCCCAAGACCAAAGCATGAAGATGGCGGTTCATAGAAGGCTTAAAGCCCACAGGCGACTTAAGGCCCGTTGTAGTAAACCGCCATAATGGTATGACTTGTATCATAAGGTAGTTTTAATTAGTCACCGAGACGGACACTGTTATAAGACGACCGGGACAATGTAGGCCACAGGGCGTCAACCCGTGTATATAAGGGGACGACCTGCTGGTGGCTTAGGGCAAGAAACAACTCATCGAGAACCGGGCATAGCGTATCTCGCTCCCTGGTCATCGAAACATCAATACCAACCCAACTAGACGTAGGCCTTACCTTCACCGTAAGGGGCTGAACTAGTATAAAACCTCTCATGTCCTTTGTCCCGATTAACCTCTTCAAGCTTCCTAGTTGCGATGGCTCCACAACTAAGTCCTTTCACGAGGACATCTGACGTGACAATTCCACGATAGTTGGCGCCCACCATGTGGCCAGTGCACGGTGGATTTGAGTTCTTGAAGGGCAACTTCAAAGGGATCAAGGGATACGTAGTGGGCCGGATGACCAAGAGTCGTCGCGGCAAGATCTACATCGACGACGAAGGCTGGGGCCCCGACGCCGGCTCAATTGAGTACGGGTACCGGGTCCCCTTCGGAGGGATCCACGTCTTCATCGGCCAGATTGGCGAGCCGGGGCCTGAGCCGGACAACTGCACCGACCTCGTCGAGATGGCTCAGCGTGCGAAAACCGCCCGGGCTCAACCCGGCATGAAGCGTGTCTTTGTGGGCTGTGTCCACGGAGAAGAGCTTTCCGAAAGTCCTGAAGATGGTGGCGAGACGGCCGTCCACTCGGACGGTGATTCGTCCGCCGGTTCAACAGATTCTCTGTATCAAGTTCAAGATGGTGTGCTCGGGGGCTGTTCCGATGGCTTCAGTATTCCAGACCCCTGTGAGTCGCCGAATTGGGCAGCAGTCTTCATGTCTGGGACCCAACCCGGTCAAAACTCTACAGCCGCTACTGCAGTTACATCCGGGATAGGAGCGGCCGGGGAAGGAGTCCCTGTGCGCCCACCGGTTCAAGTTCTGATAGACCTCATGGACAAACTTACGACCCGGTTAACCGCCACGGTTATCCCTGCGAACAAAGATGAGCATGACGCGGAGGTGGCACGGGTACGGGAGGAGATAGCTCAGGCCAAGGAGGCCTTGGGAGCTGAGGATACTAGACTAGCTACGGAGCGAGCGGCTCTCGACGCCCGGGCACAGCGGTTGCAGTCGGAGGCTTACCAGCTCATGATGAGATTAAACGTGTCCAATGAGGTAATGAGGAGGAGACACCAGAAGACCGAATCCCGGTTGCCTCCGAATTATGACCCTTGGGTTTTGTTCTCTACACCCGGAGCCGGCCCAAGTAACCCGCCAGATGCCAATCAGCTTATGACATCCGGAGCAGGAGGACCGGCTCAGCATCGAGAGATGCCGCCTCCTCATGTGAGCATGGTGCCGCCATGTTATGTGCCGATACCTCCGGGTCACTTTTCCAACCCCATGGAGAACTTAATCGCAGCATCAGCGCATCTGGCGGCTCTCCCAGTGGATGGTGATGATCCAACAGCAGTGGAGACCCAAAGAATCAGGGAACTTGTCCAGACGGCCCTGGCTCAGCAAGAGACCTATTCTTACAGCCGGGATAGGATTCATTCAACTCCTCCGCCTTGGTTAGCACCGCCTCATCAGAATCGGAGTCCGAGTTACAGCAGGCACATGGAGTCTGAAGCTTTGTCAAGCAACGCCCAGCGCCACGACCAACATGCACTAGTGCAGAACCGGGCAATAGCACCGGTTCGTAAGGCCCTTTAGTGCCGGTTCCATAACCGGCACTAAAGTGTGGGCACTAAAGCCCCCCCCCCCTTTAGTACCGGTTCAGCACAAACCGGTGCTAAAGGGCAACCACGTGGCACGAGCCAGCTCCGGGGGCCTGGAGCCCTTTAGTACCGGTTGGTAAGACCAACCGGTACTATAAGGTTTGGTTTTTTTTAGTTTTATGATTTCTTTTTCATTTAATTTTGTGTTTCCATTTTAATTCTTTTTCGTTTGCTGGTATTTTACGATACTACACATTGTACACGTTATATATATATATATATATATATATATATATATATATATATATATATATATATAATTTCTAGTAGAACCAATCATGCATATATATATCATCAATGTCTCACAAACCACCATATTAATTAATTCACACATACACACATGTATAGCTATATACAATTTCTCCTACATATGCATGTTGCCTTCGGAGCCAGTGGCATTAGCCTAATTGGTGCCTTCGGAGCACGATGACAATTGGAAGTGGTTTTCTTGGGGGCGGTTGCGGGTAATAGTATTCTCCCTTCGGATTTATGACCTGGTCGAGCAAAAATCCCGCTATTTCCTCTTGAAGTGCTTCTACGCGCTCCGTTTCTAGGAGCTTCTCCCGCACCTCTCTGAACTGTTAAGAAGGAGATCAATATGCATGTGTATTAGTTGTGTGACTAGATATCGATAATGGTGTAAAAATTATGAATAGTGTTCTGACAAGCGTACCCATTCCTGTCTTTGAGATCTGCTCCTTTCGGACGCCATCATGCGAATGTTCTCGCAAACGCAGAATGCACACATATCAGTCCCCTGCGCCTGCTTCAGGGCCTTTACGAGAATGGAATTTGATTAGATAATAATTAATCAAGCATGATAATTAAAGAGATGGCAGCTAGCTAGCTAGCTAGTACTACTTAATTACTTACCTTGGGTCGAAACCATTTAAGCTTTTTTTTCCATTCGCCTTCCATGACGCTGATGAACCTTGCCCAAGCCCTGCCCACCGACAAAGAAAATGAATAAAGGTGTTATTAAATAGTTCGTGTCATGAAATGACGAACTAAATAGGCCGAGATATATAGTTAATAATGATTGAAATTACCTGTTGACTATCCCAAACAAGATGTTATAGTCAATATTTTCTTTGAGTAGTGAGTCCAGTATTTCAACTGTTCCGGCGTCAACTTTAATGATACACAAGATCCAGTGAAATCTGCAGGCACACACGTTTGCATGTCTTAATTAAGCGGGCATATGTAAGCAAAAACATGTAGCTAGCTAGTAGGCAAAAACAGAGAATTTGTAGTACAAGACAGTGTGACTCACTGGAAGTTGTAAGGAAGTAGTATATCTTCATTGTATTTGATGCGCTTCAAGAACTCTAGCATGTTGTCCTCTACGTCCTTTTGATGATCTGGATTTATTCGCCATGTGTATTCGTTAATGGTGTTTGGGTCAATGAACCCAATGCCAAAGCGTCCACCTTTTCTCATTTCATACATCTTCATCCTGCATAATACCACAGAAAAGAATATAGTGAGGATAATTACAGGTAATGATTGATCAAAAGGATCACTACAGCTAGCTTGAGACTTAAATTACAGAAAGAAATCACTTACAGACAATAGCAACTGACGATAGATTTGTCGAGTGCGTCTTGATTGTATAACTGAAACAGTTTAGAATACTCAATGGACAGAGCTTTCTCATGGAAGTAATGCTCCTCCTTGACATTCACTGGCTAGGTAAATAATTAAAGATCGAATACTACAGAAGAATCTAGGACACTCGCGGTTCCTGCGGCATGGGCGGTGGACACCCAAAGAGAAGGAACCCTCACAGGATCATAGCTGAAGTGAGATCCCTGAAGAAACTGCCAGGTATTGGAGAACCTGCCGCCCTCTAACGCAACCATGTAGCGATGGACGTGCTCGTCCTCCTCCCTGACACGGCGACGTACCACCTCCGGTGGGGCCGGGTCCCTCCGCACCGAAACTGGCCCACACGAACGCCACCAAACGAGATCAGGGTCGACGACGGGACCCGGGGCCGGGTTCCTCATCAAGCGGCGCGCCCCTCTAGGCAGCACCTCCTAGTGCCAACCCGGCGGAGCCTAGTCCCGGACATGGGTCAGCCGGACGTCGTCGCGGACGGGTCGACGGCGAGGATGCGGGCTGGGCATCGTTGAGAACAAATACTAGCTATATGCCCGCAAAAAGTAACATTTTTTTAATGATTGGATTTTGATAACTAAAATTTCTAACATTTTTATATAACACTAATTATGCTATCATTGCATATGTCAAAAATCTATATACTATTTCATACTAATTAAGCATCTAACACTAAAAACAGAAAACGCAACTTCTATACATCCATTAAAAAACTGAAAAACAACATTATATAAAAAAATTCCATACTAATTAAACACTAATTATATCCATCTAACATGCATTCATACATATCTAATAGTGAAAAAATAATAATCTAAATAATCTAAACTAATTAAACATACAAAATATGTATATACTAATATATACATGCATTAATTCATACATATGTACGTGTGTGTGGGTGTGTGTGTTCATCATGCTTGTGTGTGTGTGTGTATGGGCTCGGGGAGGGGCGGCGCCCATGGTGGCCGCCGGGGGCGAGGGAGAGGGGTTAGAGGGGGAGAGCTCATAGCGGGGCGTGGCGACGGCCGGGGGCGGTGACGGGCTGGGGCGTGACGTGGGGGCGGCGACGCGGGGACGGCGCGACAGGGACGGGCCCGGGGCGGCGACGGAGACGAGGGCGGCGACGGGGACGGGGGCGACGACGGCGACGGCGTCGATCGATCGGGGCGCGCGGGCGGTGCTTCAATGGGGAAACAGAGGAAGAAACAGAGGGAGAATGAAATTTTCGTAAGTGTTGTATATATAGGAGAGGCCTTTAGTACCGGTTGGAGCCACCAACCGGTACTAAGTGCCAACTTTGGCCAGGCGAAGAGGCGGGAAGACGAGGCCTTTAGTACCGGTTGGAGCCACCAACCTGTACTAAAGGGTGGTCTCTTTTCAATTCTTATAAATCGCTCCAATTCCATCTTCTCCCCCTCAATTCTTTTCAATTTATCTTTCAAGTACTCGTTTTCTCTTTCAACTAAATTTAACCTCTCGACAATAGGGTCGGTTGGTATTTACGGTTCACATACCTCCTAGATAAAAATATCTATGTCAACTTGATGGGCATAATTTGTCATAAACACGAAATGCAACAAATAGTTTTAAAAGAGAATATAGCACATCCGAATCATAACAAGGACGAGGGCCGACAGGGACGGATATCAAAACCATGGCACTATGTATAACAAACAACGTACGGGTAAGATAATTATTATACGAGTAACTATATATCCAAATCACACAAACATCAATTTTTTATATAAAATTTCATGAACAAGAGGCTCACCACAAGGTGGTGCCGGTTACGGGACGGTGCGGGCGATCGACGGTGGTTACGACGGAGATTTAGAAGGCACTAAGTAAACCACACCTACATATGCAAACTAAGTGTTATTTTGACCTCAAATTGCATATAAATCAAATACTACCACATATAATTCCTCCCAAATTACTAAAACCCACAATTAATCACTATATAACCAATGCAAGAGCTAATTTAGCAATGAGAGATGAAAGGACAAAGTTGCTAACCTTGGTGATCATTTGAATGGATGAGGGCCTGCAAATCTTGACAAATTTGGGGCAAATTTTGTGATGTACTCGAGAGGAAGAAGGGAAGAACAGAGGAGAGGGAGAGGGGAAAGGGGGAAGAACAGAGTGCGGGTGGACGAAGGGTTTATATAGGACGACCTTTAGTACCGGTTCGTGCCACGACCGGTACTAAAGGTGCTGGAAGGGCCCCACTCTGACAACATCCTGCCACCACTTTCTTTAGTACCGGTTCATGGCACGAACCGGTGCTAAAGGTTCGCCACGAACCGGTACTAAAGAGCTCCTCCCGCCTAGCCGTTGGAACCGGCACTAATGGACACATTAGTGCCGGTTCTGTTACAAACCGGGACTAATGTGTCTCACATTTGACCCTTTTTCTACTAGTGATGGTGGCTATAACCCGGTGCACGACCGAGTACATCAGGAGAACAAGCGGACGGCTCAGCTGGCGGCTCAACAGGCGGCACGTCAGAATGTTACAGAGTATCCAGCGACTTCCACTGAGATGGGAGTAGCCACCAGAACCGGTGGTGTTCCTTGTTTGATACCGGCTTTGTATAACGTGCGTCTGCCCAAGGACTTCAAGGGACCTCGAAAGGTGCCGAATTACACGGCCGATCTACAACCTGGAGCCTGGATCGAGAGTTATGAGATGGCCATGGAACTGTTGGAGGTTACTGACGCGGCAATGGCTAAATATTTTACCATGATGTTAGATGGAACGGCCCGGTCTTGGTTTAATGGCTTACCACCCGATTCCATTGGTTCGTGGGAAGAGCTAAAAGCCCGTTTCATCTGGAACTTCAAAGACACCTGTAAGCAGTCTATGACGATCGTGGACTTGACGAATTGTAAGCAGGGGGAAGGTGAATCTACCACCCATTGGGTACGCCGGGTCAAGGAGATAATTCATTCATCTGATAAGATGGATGCCGGCTCTGTAGTCCTTATATTGGAAAAGAATTGCAGCTTCAAGCCACTGAGGCAGAAACTGGGGCGCCTTAAACGTGGCTGCAAGGATATGGGTACATTAATGGCGGCTCTGGTCAAATATGCCGATTCTGATAGTACCAAAGATCCCGAGTCTGACGATGAAAAGACAGGGAAGGGAAAACCAAACGACAGTAGAAAGGACCAACCGCATAACCCGGTGAATCAAAGAGGCAAAAAGCGTAAGGCGGATGACAACCCGGAGCTTGTGGCCAACATTAATACATAGGGTAACAATCAGAGACATAAGGGTAAGTGGCCTCGATCTGGCGGGTTATACACCCTTCTTCATGGTTTATGGAGTAAAGGCAACTTTGCTAAGTGATATCCGGCACGATTCGCCCCGTCGGCCATGGGGTATAACCCATCTTCGGCCTTGCTATATTTAAGCCACCGGCTCTTGAGATATATATATTTTTTGACAATGTATATATTATATAAAGTAATAAAGCAGGACCTCTGTCCTTTTTTCACCCTCAAAAGTTCATATCTTTTTGTTAGATGGTGGAAACAACCAACAGGGAGCGGAGCATATCTGAATCCGGCTTTCCCTTTGGACCGGCTTATGATCATATCTGAATCTAGTCATGATCACTTGGGGGCTTCCTGTTCAAACATAGGTCATATCCGAACCAAAGAGAACATAGCTGTCGAAACCAGCTTGATCGGCATACTGCCAAACCCACTTGGGGGCTTCTTGATCATATTTGAATCATAGCTTAACCCCTTTGGGTCTGACGTGGATCGTATATGAATCAGCGTCATTAAACAAATCTTATGGTCACTTGGGGGCTTCCTGTTCAAACATAGGTCGTATTCGAACCAAAGAGAACATAGTTGTCGATACCCACTTGATCGGCATCGCCAAGCCATTGGGGGCTATATGATCGTATCCGAATCTTAGCTTAACCCCTTTGGAACGGTTTACTGATCGCATTCGAATCAGAAGCCTATAAATTATTTTGACTATCTTGAGACTTTGGGAAAACATTATGAGATGTTTTTTGTCTTTCCAGTTTAATATTGGTCACACCAGGTTCATTAAGTATCAGGTGAGCATCAAATAAGCAGGAAAGGTTATCAAGGGATTGCAGGCATGCTATTATGTTTATGCTTAGCAACAATATAGTTGTAAACTAGCCTGTGTAGGGTGCCTTTGGTTCGTTTCCGGGCTACAAATACCGTATGTGACACCCGGTGTGATAAACCGCCAAGGGAGATTTGTTTGATTTATGTGCAGGATAAGACAAGCAAATTTAACATCAGGGAGGCAAACGGTCATCATAAGCTAGAAGTATATAGCAATGGCGGCTTATGAAAGTATTAAGCGCCATAAACATGCGCGAAGGAATGACAAAGTTGAGAGGTTTTTCTACCCTATTACAGGACTCCCAGAGTCTGAATAAATGAAGCATCGTTTTTTGCACAGCATCTGGCGATTTACTCCTTCGGCGGGCTTGAAGCCTCCGGGTTATCCTTATCCGCTTCTCCGTCGGCTGTTTTGTCCTGGAAAGTTGATGAGATCCAGTCAATGCCACTCAAGGCTTCAAACTCAGCTTCATCATCTATTAAACCAGTTGGATCCACTTCAGGGGCAAAAGTATGCTTACGAATCGGAGGGATCAAGCTGATTTGATCATATGGAGTGTTTGGAATTCTCCCGTTCTCACTGTCGTAAGCCGGCGCATACTTGCTAAGGTCAGTATCATTTCCAATAAGGGTTGCCACGGGATGTATGGCTTTGATGCAGGCGGTGAAGTCATGATCGTCAAATGCAGTGCCATCCTCCTTCCGACTTGGGTATCCAAGGGCAAGGTTGGCCGGGTCTAGTTCTGGGAGCCATGCTTTAGCCCGGCTCAATGCGGCTATGGCTTCGGCTCTTGAGGGCGCCCGCCTTAAGTATTGGATCCGATGAGGAAGAAAAGCGAGGCTCTTCAATACGTCTTGCAGAAGGCGGGGATGTGGAGTTGATAAAGCTACAACGGCCAAGGCACGTTGTGACCCGGAGTATAGTTGTTCCACTAAGGTGTAAACTGCTTTAAGCTTGATCAGCATGTTTTGCTTTAGCTTGATACTCCTGGGGCCTGTATGTGCACAAGTATAACAGTCAGCCGGAAGTAATTATTACCATAGTCATTGTAAGGTTACAAGGTTGGAAGTTTTGCACGATAACTTACTGAAGATAGCCGAGACCATTTGAGATATCTGTTGTTTTAAGTCGGACAGCTCGGTTGTTGCTTCTGCAAGGGATGCTTCTGCTGTTTCGGCCCGAGTCACCAGGGAAGCCTTCTCATCAGCCCAAGTTTTCTTCTCCGACTCAAAATTCTTCCTCAGCTTCTCATTTTCAGAGACGTTGAATTCAAATTTGGAGTTAGCCTTCTGCGTCTCAAGTTCTTGAGTTTTCAGACGGCTCTTCAGGACAGCGACCTCCGATTCAAACTGACTTATGGCAGCCTGCATTGACACCAGGATATGGTAAGGGTTATAGTAAGGTAACATTCAAGTCCCAAGCACCTTACAAGTAAAGATACTTGGCACTTGGGGGCTAATGTATGCTGAAGAATTTTAAACCTATCCTACCAGGTCACACATATTAAGTCTTAAGCACTTTACAAGTAAAGATACTTGATACTTGGGGACTAATGTATATTGCAAATTTACAACTATCATGTTATAACCGGGTTAAATATATTCTCTTTGAACCAGTTTAATTAATAAGTAAAGCAGATTTCTAAGTCTACAGCATATTTATTCATAAGCAATAGACTTGGGGGCTGGTACAGTATGTAATACTCAGGTAAAAAGTATAAGTTATACCTCCGATTTGTGCTGTATTCATTTTACCATGTCAATTTCCAGGTCACGGCTATTATGCACTTGATTCAAATAGCCTGAGACTATATCACCAATGCTTAAGTGAGTATAATCAGTAATGTCCTTCTTGGCTTTCCGGCGTTCGGCAAGTTCTTCTTTGGCGGAACACTTCGCAAGGACAGTAGGCCGCCCTGGTTCAACAAACTGAGACCTCACAATCTCAACTTCCGGTTCGTTTGTCTTGACCGGGCTAGGAGTCTCCGGGTCATCTGTGTTGAGAGTATCTTCAGCAGATGGATCAGAGGTTGGCACTAGAATGTCAGAAGCCGGGTCACGCGAGGCTGATGGGTAGAGTTGTCTGGAGCAGACGCATTAATCACCGGTTCAGCCACGATCGGTTCTTCGGACGGCTTATTCTTCTTTGCCCGTTTACTGGGCTTCACTTGCATGCTGTTAACAAAAGCGGAAGGATGAATATGCAAGCATGGGTAACGTAAAAAGTGCATAAGGTTACATTACCTGGGAGCAGTTTTGAAAGTCGGCATGTTTGACTGCATGGATTCACCGGAAGAAGGAGATCCTGATAATTGGAGTCAGACGAATTGAGAGGATGGCGAATTAAGCCCGCTAAAGGTAAAACAGAACATAAATCGGAGATAACCTCAGTCCGATGCTTCCTGGTTACGTCAGGTAAGCCAGAAGAGAGTTCCGCATCCTTGTTGTTCCGGGTCTGCCTCCGGTTCTCAAGCTGTTGTTGCTTCAAAAGAAATTGAGGATCTTGATAAGCAAGAGCATGTGAAAATCTTACTTTCCGGGTCACCCTTCGGATCTTTTGCTTTGGCAAAGGCTCCGAGTCGGAGGAGATTATAGTTACCTCTTCATTGGCAGCTCGACTGTTTCCCGTATCCTCCTAAAGGGATAGAATGTCAGACAAATAATGAGAAGGGGAGTAAAACAAAAAAATTAAAGATTACCTCTTAATCATCCGAAGAACTATCCTCCAATCTGAGTAAGTCGGAGGCACTGGGTTTCTTTTTCTTTGAGATTCCCGTCTTGGCGGCTTTCCTTTCGGCTTTCCTGGTCGTCCTGGCTTGTTTGGCAGCCTCATGGTTTGGCCTTCCAGAAGTTATCATCAGCCTGTGGAAAAGGATAAGGAATTATGAGTATCAAAAAAGGTATAATATAGCAAAAAGTATTTATTACGATTGATAACTTACAGTAGGGGCCGGGTTATTTTTGCAAAAGGGAAGTAAGCCGAAGGCGTTGCTCGTCACAGTGCCCTCCTTCAGCAGCGACTGGGTCGTGGCATCCACCACGTCATCTGGTAAGTCGTCCGGGCTATGGCGCAACGGGTCATCCTTTTCGCCTGTATAAGTACACATTAAGCCGGAACGGTGGCTTAATGGAAGCACTCGCCAAGTGACCCAGAGTCGGACCATATCGATGCTGTTTAAGCCATTTCCCAAGAGAGCTTTGATCTTCTTGATGGTCGGGTTGAGAGGCAGACGTTCAACGGCTATCAGCTTGTCTGGTAGCGGATGGTTGGATTCAAGGTGCAGGGCACGAAAGCCGGGCAGAGGTTTCTCATCAGCCAGAGAAGTGTCCTGACAATAGAACCATGTTTGGTTCCAAGATTTTGGGTGACTCGGCAGCTCAGCATAAGGAAAAAGGCAATCTCTCCGTCGCTGGATTGAGATGCCGCCAAGCTCGAGACTGGGCCCGTTGGCACGTTCATTTTGCTAGTTCATATAGAAAAGTTCCCTGAACAATAGCAGACTTGGCTCCTCTCCTAGGTACACTTTCCAGAAGACTTGGAAATTGCAGATATTTGACACGGAATTGGGTCCGATGTCTTGAGGTCTAAGGTCAAAGATATTCAAAACTTCCCTGAAGAATTTTGAGCTGGGAGGGGAAAATCCTCGGCTCATGTGATCCGTAAAAACTATCACCTCCCCGTCTTTGGGATGAGGCTTTTCTTCAGATGGGTCAGGGACACGATAAGACATGACCTCCTTTTTTGGCAGGTGGCCAGATTTCACGAACTCAGCCAGTTTACTCTTGGTAACTGTGGATGGGACCCAATTGCAGGTTACAGGGGTCTTGGCCGCCTTAGGAGCCATGACAATAGTTGGCCTATGATAAAATAAGAAGATCCGGTTCAATTTTAACCAGGGAGGAAAATCCTAATTATTCATCGTGGCGGCTTAAGGAGGGGCCTAATGATATAAGGATGACTGTGCAACAATATTTAAGCCGTTACAAGTATCAAGCGCAGTTCAAAATTCTTCAGGTCATGAGGAGCAACTAAGGTTCTGTGTCATTTAATTAAACCGGACACCTCGACAGTTGTGTTTAAGGACATTTACCAGAAAGAAGTTTTCCGGGTGATAAAAACAAGTTTCACACATGACAGTTATTCATCAGGATCAAAATATTGCTCTGAAAATAAAATTTTCTAGACCTAAAAACAGGGCAGAGAAGTTCATACACTCGAAGAAGGTTTCCAAACAAGGGAAATGAGATCTATTTCTATGCAAGATTAATACAAACAAGTACCGCAGCAGTTCTACGTAACTTTGACGATCTAAATAGGGCATTGGGGGTAAGAACTAGTGAGGGTTTGCATCGGGCGGTGATGAACGCCGACGAACTCGACAAAGTCTCAATGCAGATATAAGAAAGGGAAGGAGAAGAACTCATGGAGGCGGACGAGCTACGGAGGTTCGCCGTCGATCTCTGGTCAGAGTCAGGTTGATGCAGCGACCCGAGTCGGTGAAGACGAGGGGTTTGACGGCGGCGGCGGCGGAGCTCGAGAGGAAGAAGAGAAAGAGGACGACTGAGAGGAGGAGGAGTGAAAGACCTAGGTCACTCTATTTATAAAGGAAGACTGACCGAGATGGCGCGAGAAACGAGGAGACCAAAACATCATTATCCAGTGGCCCCGACGCCTCGATTCTCGGGATGGTCAGTAAAGGCAAAGATCCGTTCGAAGATATGACGGAGTAAAAAGAAGTTTTATTGAAGATGACGTCACGAAGACTTAACCCGGATCCAGATGATGACGTCACGGCGGGTTAAAACCTTCATGCAAGACAAAGGACTAAGGATAGTTCCATGAGGTATTTTAAGATTGACATGAACAGGTTCAAATCAATCTGGGGCCTAATGTTGGGGATATAACTATTTGAGTAAGCCACCCAGGAGGGGCCGGGTTACGTAAAGAAGACTACCAAAGAGAAGGCCCAAGAACAAAGCATGAAGATGGCGGTTCATAGAAGGCTTAAAGCCCATAGGCGACTTAAGGCCCGTTGTAGTAAACCACCATAATGGTATGACTTGTATCATAAGGTGGTTTTAATTAGTCACCGAGCCGGACACTGTTATAAGCCGGCCGGGACTCTGTAGGCCACAGGGCGTCAACCCATGTATATAAGGGGACGACCTGCTAGCGGCTTAGGGCAAGAAACAACTCATCGAGAACCGGGCATAGCGTATCTCGCTCCCTGGTCATCGAAACATCAATACCAACCCAACTAGACGTAGGCCTTACTTTCACCGTAAGGGGCCAAACTAGTATAAAACCTCTCGTGTCCTTTGTCCCTATTAACCCCTTCAAGCTTCCTAGTTGCGATGGCTCCACAACTAAGTCCTTTCACGAGGACATCTGACGTGACAATTCCACGACACCCATGATACGTCCACTTTGCATCATGCTTTTATATCAATATTTAGTGCACTATGGGCTGTTATTACACATTATATATCAATACTTATGGCTATTCTCTCTTATTTTGTAAGGTTTACCATGAAGAGGGGGAATGCCGGCAGCTGAGATTCTGGCTAAAAAGGGAGCAAACATTGGAAACCTATTCTGCACTGCTCCAAAAGACCTGAAACTCCAAGAAACCTATTTTTGGATTTAATAAGAATTATTGAGTGAAAGAAATACCTCAGGGGGCCCACACCCTGTCCAGGCACGCCCCTATCTCCTGGGCCCCCTGGTGGCCTCCCGGTGTCCCTTTTCTGCTATATGAAGGGTTTTGTCCTGGAAAAAATCGTGGGCAAGCTTACGAGACGAAACTCCGCCGCCATGAGGCGGAACCTTGGCGGAACCAATCTAGAGCTCCAGCAGAGTTGTTCTGTCGGGGACACTTCCCTCCGGGAGGGGGAGATCATCAGCATCGTCATCACCAATGATCCTCTCATCGGGAGGGGGTCAATCTCCATGAACATCTTCATCAGCACTATCTCCTCTCAAACCCTAGTTCATCTCTTGTATCCAATCTTGTATCCAAAACCACAAATTGGTACCTGTGGGTTGCTAGTAGTGTTGATTACTCCTCGTAGTTGATACTTATTGGTTTATTTGGTGGAAGATCACATGTTCAGATCCTTAATGCATATTATTATTCCTCTAATTATGAACATGAATATGCTTTGTGAGTAGTTACGTTTGTTCCTGAGGACATGGGTGAAGTCTTGCTATTAGTAGTCATGTGAATTTGGTATTCGTTCGATATTTTGATAAGATGTGTGTTGTCTTTCCTCTAGTGGTGTTATGTGAACGTCGACTACATGACACTTCACCATTATTTGGGCCTAGAGGAAGGCATTGGGAAGTAATAAGTAGATGATGGGTTGCTAGAGTGACAGAAGCTTAAACCCTAGTTTACGCGTTGCTTCGTTAGGGGCTGATTTGGATCCATATGTTTCACGCTACGGTTAGGTTTACCTTAATACATTTGTTGTAGTTGCGGATGCTTGCAATAGGGGTTAATCATAAGTGGGATGCTTTTCCAAGTAAGGGCAGTACCCAAGCACCGGTCCACCCACATATCAAATTATCAAAGTAACGAACGCGAATCATATGAGTGTGATGAAACTAGCTTGACGATAATTCCCATGTGTCCTCAGGAGCGCTTTTCTCATTATAAGAAATTGTCCAGGCTTGTCCTTTGCTACAAAAAGGATTGGGCCACCTTGCTGCACCTTATTTACTTTTACTATTTATTACTTGCTACAATTTATCTTATCACCAAACTATCTATTACCTACAATTTCAGTGCTTGCAGAGAAAACCTTACTGAAAACCGCTTATCATTTCCTTCTTCTCCTTGTTGGGTCTGACACTCTTACTTATCGAAAGGATTATGATAGATCCTCGAGGCAGGTATAATTTATCCCGTTGCTGATAGTGAATGGGTAAGTCTTGTCCGTTGTGTTCCTAAAAAGGGAGGTATTACTGTTGTACCTAATGATAAATATGAATTGATTCCGTAAAGAATTATTACAGGTTATAGGATGGCAATTGATTTCCGTAAATTAAATAAATCTACTAAGAAAGATCATTACCCTTTACCTTTTATTAATCAAATGCTAGAAAGACTATCCAAACATACACATTTCTGCTTTCTAGATGGTTATTCTGGTTTCTCTCAAATACCTGTATCAGCGGAAGATCAATCAAAAACTACTTTTACTTGCCCTTTCGGTACTTTTTCTTATAGACGTATGCCTTTTGGTTTATGTAATGCACCTGCTACCTTTTAAAGATGTATCATGGCTATGTTCTCTGACTTTTGTGAAAAGATTTGTGAAGTATTCATGGATGATTTCTCCGTTTATGGATCTTCTTTTGATGATTGCTTGAGCAACCTAGATCGAGTTTTGCAGAGATGCGAAGACACTAGTCTCGTCTTGAATTGGGAAAAGTGCCACTTTATGGTTAACGAAGGCATTGTCTTGGGGCACAAGATCACTGAGAGAGGTATTGAATTTGATAAAGGTAAAGTTGATGCTATTGAAAAGATGCCATGTCCCAAGGACATAAAAGGTATAAGAAGTTTCCTTGCTCATGCCGGTTTCTATAGGAGGTTCATTAAGGACTTTTCTAAAATCTCTAGGACTCTGACTAATTTATTGCAAAAATATATTCCTTTTGTCTTTGATGATGATTGTGTACAAGCATTTGAAATACTTAAGAAAGCTTTGATCACTCCACCTATTGTTCAGCCACCTGATTGGAATTTACCTTTTGAAATTATGTGTGATGCTAGTGATTATGCTGTAGGTGATGTTCTAGGGCAAAGAGTTGATAAGAAATTAAATGTTATCCAGTATGCTAGTAAGACTCTTGATACTGCCTAGAGAAATTATGCTACCACTGAAAAACAATTCTTAGCAGTTGTGTTTGCATGTGATAAGTTTAGACAGTATATTGTTGATTCCAAAGTTACTATTCACACTGATCATGCTGCTATTAAATATCTTATGGAAAAGAAAGATGCTAAGCCTAGACTCATTAGATGGGTTCTCTTTCTCCAAGAATTTGACTTGCATATTATTGATAGAAAGGGAGCTGAGAACCCCGTTGCAGATAACTTGTCTAGGCTAGAGAATGTTCTTGATGACCCAATACCAATTGATGATAGCTTTCCTGATGAACAATTAGCAGTCGTTAATGCTTCTTGTACTGCTCCTTGGTATGCTGATTATGCTAATTACATTGTTGCTAAATTTATACCACCTAGCTTCACATACCAGCAAAAGAAAAAGTTCTTTTATGATTTAAGACATTACTTTTGGGATGACCCACACCTTTATAAAGAAGGAGTAGATGGTGTTATTAGACGTTGTGTACCTGAGCATGAACAGGAACAGATCCTACGCAAGTGTCACTCTGAATCATATGGAGGACACCACGCTGGAGATAGAACTGCGCATAAGGTACTGCAATCCGGTTTCTATTGGCCTACTCTCTTCAAAGATGCCCATAAGTTTGTCTTGTCTTGTGATGAATGTCAAAGAATTGGTAATATTAGTAGATGACAAGAAATGCCTATGAATTATTCTCTTGTTATTGAACCGTTTGATGTTTGGGGCTTTGATTACATGGGACCTTTTCCTGCCTCTAATGGTTACACACATATTTTAGTTGTTGTTGATTACGTTACTAAGTGGGTAGAAGCTATTCCAACTAGTAGTGCTGATCATAACACTTCTATTAAAATGCTTAAAGAAGTTATTTTTCCGAAGTTTGGAGTCCCTAGATATCTTATGACTAATAGTGGTTCATATTTTATTCATGGTGCTTTCCGTAAGATACTTGCTAAGTACGATGTCAATCATAGAATCGCATCTTCTTATCACCCATAGTCTAGTGGTCAAGTAGAGTTGAGAAATAGAGAGCTCAAATTAATTTTGCAAAAGACTGTTAATAGATCTAGAAAGAATTGGTCGAAAAACTTGATGATGCATTATGGGCTTATAGAACTGCATATAAAAATCCTATGGGTATGTCTCCATATAAGATGGTTTATGGAAAAGCTTGTCATTTACCTCTAGAACTTGAACATAAAGCATATCAGGCTATTAAAGAGCTCAACTATGACTTCAAACTTGCCGGTGAGAAGAGGTTGTTTGATATTAGCTCACTTGATGAGTGGAGAACCCAAGCCTATGAGAATGCCAAACTATTCAAAGAAAAAGTCAAACGTTGGCATGACAAAAGAATACAAAAGCGCGAGTTTAAGGTAGGAGATTATGTGTTATTATTCAACTCTCGTTTAAGATTTTTTGCAGGAAAACATCTCTATAAATGGGAAGGTCCTTAGGTTATCGAGGAGGTCTATCGTTCTGGTGCCATAAAAGTCAACAACTTCGAAGGCACGAGTCCAAGGGTGGTGAACGGTCAAAGAATTAAACATTATATTTCAGGTAACCCTATCAATGCTGAAACTAATATTATTGAAACCATAACCCCGGAGGAATACATAAGGGACACTTTCCAGAATGTTTCAGACTCCAAAAAGGAATAGGTATGTGGTACGGTAAGTAAACCGACTCCAAAACAATTCTAAAGGCAGTTTTTACCAGCTTTGGAATATTTAAGAATTTTAGGAAGAAAGAAGTAATCCGGGAAGAACACGAGGCCTCCACGAGAGTGGGGGGCACGCCCCCCTGTCTCGTGGACACCTCGTGTGCCTCCCGGACTCCATTTTTCTTGCACATTACGTATTTTGGTCGGTAAAAATTCATTATATAATCTCCCGAAAGTTTTGACCACCGTATCACGCAAATATCCTCTGTTTTTGTTTCGAGCTGTTTTTTGTTATAGATCTAGAGCACCATGGCATCACCCTCCTTCAACAATGAAGACAAGGATGCTTGGCTATTAAAGATAGATCTGAAAAGAGAAGAACCAGGAGAGATCAACAAGGATGAAGGGATCAAGGAAGCCATGGTGGTTCAAGCCCCGACAGTGGAAGAAGAAGACATCCCCCAACCTTTACCTAACCTATTTACTCCAACTGAGATTGAAGCTTTCAAGATGCTTGAGTTAGCTCGCATACAGAATAATTATCTCACACAGGAGAATATTTTGTTGAAGGATCATATCGCTGGTCTCAAGGGCATTATCCGCAAGTTGGAGGGGCTTTTACGCTCGATGTGCGATTATCCATCATCATCATCACCACCTCCATCACCTCCGAGGACATAATCACATGGGTATGGGCACTCCCTTGGCAACTGCCAAGCTTGGGGGAGATGCCCTGGTATCATATCACCATCACACTCCTATCTTTACCGTTTTATTTAGTTCGATCCTTTCAGTAGTATCTTGATCTAGTAGATTTAAGTTTTGATATCAAGTAGTTTTGAGTTTGCTTTGTGATCTCTTTTATGTAATCGAGTCCGTGAGCTATCTATAATAAAGATTAGTGTTGAGTCAAGGGCTTTGCTTTCTTCCTATGATCTTGAGAAAAATAAAGAACAAAAAGAATAAAAGAGTTCCTATGGATCTTATGGATAGTGATAACTTCACACATAGAAAGTATGAGGCATAAAAGTTGTTGGGAGTTGATAAACATAGTTTTGGTCATTGTTGCAATTAATATGAAGTAATAAGGAAAGAGAGGTTTCACATATAAATACACTATCTTGGACATCTTTTATAATTGTGAGCACTCATTAAGTATGACATGCTAAAAGGGTCGACGTTGGACAAGGAAGACAACGTAATGGTTTATGTTTCCTCACATCTCAGTTAAAGTATATTGTCATTGACCTTCCGAACATGTTGAGCTTGCCTTTCCCCCTCATGCTAGCCAAATTCCTAGCACCAAGTAGAGATACTACTTGTGCTTCCAAATATCCTTAAACCTAGTTTTGCCATGAGAGTCCACCATATCTACCTATGAATTGAGTAAGATACTTCAAGTAAGTTGTCATCGGTGCAAGCAATAAAAATTGCTCGCTAAATATGCATGACTTATTAGTGCAGAGAAAATAAGCTTTATATGATCTTGTTATGGAAGAAATAAAAGCGACAGACTGCATAATAAAGGTCCATACACAAGTGGCAATTAAAGTGACATTATTTCTCTTTGATTGATGATGATGGTTGATGATGGAGGATGGTTGATGATGATGACGGCGACGAATTCCCTCTCCGGAGCCCCGAACGGACTCCAGATCAGCCCTCCCGAGAGAGATTAGGGCTTGGCGGTGGCTCCGTGTCGTGAAACGCGATGAAACTTTCTCTTTGATTTTTTTCTCCCCGAGACGGGATATATGGAGTTGGAGTTGAGGTCGGAGGAGGTCCGGGGGGCCCACGAGATAGGAGGGCGCGCCCCCTGTCTCGTGGACAGCCCGCGGGCCCCCTGACCTTGATTCTTTCGCCAAAAATTCTTATTAAATCTGAAAAGTGCCTTCGTGGATTTCCAGGACATTCCGAGAACTTTTCTTTTCTACACATAAAACAACATCATGGTAGTTCTGCTGAAAACAGCGTCAGTTCGGGTTAGTTTCATTCAAATCATGCAAGTTAGAGTCCAAAACAAGGGCAAAAGTGTTTGGAAAAGTAGATACATTGGAGACGTATCACCCTGCTCCTCTCCTCTGCTGACGAGCGTCCGCAAATCACCCCTCGATTCCAGTTTGAGACCTTCTGGCTCTCCCAAACCGGGTTCATCAATGCGGTTGGCGCTCGGTGGACCGAGGCTCGCACCCCCCCCCCTCGGCCATTGACTCGTGGCACTTCTGCGCAAAGCGCGGACGGCAGTTCATGAAAGGGTGGGGGTGCTAACCTGGGTCGTGACCTTCGGGAGTGCAAGAAGGCGTTGTTATCCGTGATCCAAGCCCTTGACCTGCGCGGTGATTCGGTGGGGCTCTCTCCGGACGAGTGGCTCTCCCGGTACGACCTGGAAGACCAACTCTCCGTGATTTACACCAATGAGGAGGCCTATTGGCGCCTCCGTGGTGCTCAGAAATGGGTCTTGAAGGGCGACGCGAATACGACATTCTTCCGGGCCATCGCCAACGGCCGCCGTAGACGCAACACCATCCCTCTCTTGTGGGATGGTGAGATTCTCCTTCATGACCCTCGCGACATCCGTTCCCACGTCGACGGATTCTATAGATCCTTATTCTCCGCCGCTCCTCAGAGGGGCCTCTCTATTGCCCCCGATTGTTGGTCTGGTCCCTAGTTGGTGTCTGAGACGGAGAACGCGGCCCTTACGGCCCCCTTTTCTGAGCAGGAGGTCTGGGATGCCATCAAGGGCATGAACCCCTCCTCAGCGCCTGGACCGGATGGCCTCCTTGTTAAATTCTTCCAGACCTTCTGGAATGTGATTAAACCGGAGGTCATGGCTATCTTCGACGAGTTCTATGTAGGTGCCATTGATCTCGGTCGCCTCAACTATGGGTTCATCTCTCTCATCCCTAAGGTCCCTGAGGAGACCGACATCCATCAATTTCGGCCGATCACAGTCATTAACGTGATCTTCTGGATCCTGGCCAAAGGGTACGCCAATAGAGTGACCCTGCTGGCTGACCGTGTGACGCATCCCAACCAGTCGGCCTTCATTAAGGGCCGTTACATCCTGGATGGGGTCCTAGTCCTTCATGAAGTCCTCTATGAGGTTCGCATCAAAAACCTCAAGGCGGTTTTTCTGAAGATTGACTTCCATAAGGCCTATGACATGGTTAGCTGGCCCTTCCTTCGAGAAGTCCTTCTTCAGAAGGTTTTTAGCGACCGGTGGATCACGAGGGTAATGCAAATGGTCACTTGCGGTCGCACGGCCGTGAACATAAATGGTGAGATAGGCCCTTTCTTCCCCACCCTTTGTGGGGTCCGACAAGGAGACCCCTTCTCCCCGTTCTTGTTCAATATGGTCGTGGACGCGCTGGCGTCCATCCTTGATAAGGCGAAAGCCGCTGGCCATATTCGTGGGATTACTCCCCACCTCGCCGGTGGTTCCGGGATCTCCATCCTCCAGTATACTGACGATACAATCATCATGGTTGAGGGCTCGGAGACGGATATCTCCAACCTCAAGTTCCTCCTTCTCTGCTTCCAACAGATGTCGGGCCTCAAGATCAACTTCGCCAAGAGTGATATGATGGTGTTGGGATACTCCCCTGCGGAGGCTTTGGCCATCGCCAACAGGCTTAATTGCTGCATGGGCTCCTTCCCCACAACCTACCTGGGGACACCCATTAGTGACTCCTGGCTCACTGTTGCGGACTTGCGCCCCTCCGTGGCCAAGCTCCAAATGTGCATCGAGCCTTGGCAGGGGAGGTGGCTATCCAAAGCGGCCCAGACTATCCTCATCAACTCTTCCCTCTCCAGCCTCCTCTTGTTCCTCATGAGTTTCTACAGCCTCCACGAGACCCTTCACAAGGAGATCGCCAAAGTCCAGTCCCGCTTTTACTGGGCGGGCGACAAGGACAGGCAGAAGTATCATATGGTCAGTTGACCTGACATTTGCAAACCTCGAGAGCAAGGTGGCCTTGGCATCATGTGCTCGAAACAGATGAATATCGCTCTCCTCTCCCGCTGGCTTTGGCACATCTCACAAGGGCATGGTGGCCTTTGGCTTGACATCATCCGGAACAAATACTTGCGCGGACAACCCCTCTCCTTTTGCCAGAAGTACAATGGATCTCAGTTCTGGAAGTCGATTGTCCAGCTCCTCCCGGTCCTCCGTAACGGGACCTCCATCTCGGTGGGCTCCGGAACATCGACGATGTTCTGGTTTGATCGCTGGGCCGAGGACTCTCCCTTTGTGGCTCGCTTTCCCGGCCTCTTCTCCATCGTCGTCGATCCCGTGATCTCTGTGGATAGGGCCCTTCTTGACTTAGGGCGCCTTGATTTCCGGCGTGCCTTTGGCCCCTTGGAATCCGCCGCTTGGCGTGAGTTGCTCGGTTGTGTGGCTCTCCACGAGCCGATGGTGGATGGTGGTCCTGACCTGCTACGATGGTGCCTTGAGCCTTCGGGCCAATTCTCCATCAAGTCGCTATACCTGGCCATCGCTCCATCTTCCATCCCCTTCCCCTATCGATCGTTTGGTCCATCCGCCTGCCCCTTAAGATCCGCATCTTCATGTGGCAATCGATCCGCGGTCGGGTCCCGTCTGGGGTGGAGGTGCGCAAGCGAAATGGCCCGGGTACTGGCATCTGCCCGCTCTGTGGGGTCCCGGAAGACTCGAACCACATTTTCTTCTCCTGTGTGTCCGCTCAGTTTCTCTGGAGCTGCTTTCGCGAAGCGGTCGGTGGAAATTGGCGCCACACCAACTTCCCTGACTTATTTGCCGAACTCCAGATGTCCCCCGTGACCTCTCGCCACATTAGGTGGCTAGAGATTGGGGTCCTTGCCTCACTAGTGCAGAACCGGGCTTTAGTGCCGGTTCGTGACGGCCTTTAGTGCCGGTTGGCGAACCGGCATTAAAGAGTGGGGACTAAAGCCCCCCCCCCCTTTAGTATCGGTTCGTCACGAACCAGCGCTAAAGTGCAAACACGTGGCACGAGTCAGGCCCGTGTGCGTGTAGGACATTAGTACCGGTTGGTAAGACCAACCAGTACTAAATGTTTGGGTGTTTTTTTTAATTTTTGCTTTAATTTTGTGTTTTCGATTTGGCTTTATTTTCCATTTAATTCTTTTTTGTTTGCTGGTATTTCACGATACTACAAATTGTACACGTTATGCATATATATTAAATAGATTTTCTCGTACGTAGAACCGCATATATATATATATATATATATCATCGAATGTCTCACAGCCAACACCATTAACTATTCACACATATACACATGTATATACATATACAATTTCTACTACATGTTGCCTTGGTGCCTTCGGAGCACGATGACAAGTGGTTCATGGGGGCGGTAGCGGGTAATAGTATTCTCCTTTCGGATCTATGACCTGGTCGAGCAAAAATCCGGCTATTTCCTCTTGAAGTGCTTGTATGCGGTCCGATGGTAGGAGCTTATCCCGCACCGATCTGAACTGTTAAGAAGGAGATCAATATGCATGTGTGTTAGTTGTGTGACTAGATATCGATAATGGTGTGAATAGTGTTCTGACAAAAACGTACCCAGTCCTGTCTATCAGATCTGCTCCTTTCGCACGTCATCATGCGAATGTTCTCGCAAACGTAGTATGCACACAGATTATTCCCTTTCGCCTGCCTCAGGGCCTTTACGAGAATGGAATTGAATCAGATAATGATATTGAAACAAGAATTAAAGAGATGGTAGCTAGCTAGTACTACTTAATTACTTACCTTGGGTCGATGCCAAAACAACTTTTTTGGCCACGTGCCTGGAGTCACCTTGATGAACTTTGCCCATGCCCTGCCCGCCGGCAAAGAAAATTAATAAAGGGGTTATTAAATAGTTCATATCAGGAACTAATTAATAGTTAATAATGATTGAAATTACCTGTTGACTATCCCCTTCACGATGGTGTAGTCTGTATCTTCTTTAGTTAGTGAGTCCAGTAATTCAACTTTTCCTTCCTCAACTTTAATGTCTAACAAGACCCAGTGCCAACTGCATACGCACACGTTTGCATGTCTTAATTAAGCGGGCATGTGCATAAAATTAATCAACTACCGTAAACCGTATACACTTAATTATTAACATCTAGCTAGCTAGTAAGCAAAAACAGAATTTGTAGTACAAGACAGTGTGACTCACGGGAAGTTGTAAGGAAGTAGTATATCTTCATTGGTATTGAGGCGCTTCAAGAACTCTAGCATGCTTTCTTCTACATCATCTCGACAACATTCAATCTGCCATATGTCCTGATTAATGGTATTTGGGTCAATGAACCCAACGCCATAGCGTCCAGCTTTTTTCATTTCATACATCTTCATCCTGCATATAATACCACAGAAAAAGAATATAGTGAGGATAATTACATGTAATGATTGATCAAAATTATCACTACATAACTAGCTTGAGACTTAAATTACAGAAAGAAATCACTTACAGACAATAGCAACTGACGATAGACTTGTCGAGTGCGTCTTGATTAAATAACTGAAATAGTTCTGGATACTCAATGGCCAGAGCTTTCTCATGGTAATAATGCTCATGCTTGACATTCACCATGAGGGACTCTCGATTGGAAATATTGGTAATGTTCATGTACCATTGATGCAATTGATACATTCTCGTTGGGAGGTCCTTGACCTTGTCTGGATGGACCAAAGGTTTGCCCCGGACATATTGCCATGCTATTTCCGATTCTTTAAGCGCAGACATGGGCTCGATTTCGAGGAGTTGTCCAACAGAGATATTGAGCATTTGAGCCTGCATTATATGATCCTCTGTTATTACCACATCGCCATGCTGGGGAACGCTAACGGTTTGCCCACAATAATATTTGGCGCGCGTACTACTCCTCTCATGTGTTGTTGGCACAACAAGCGGGGGGATCGCTTGCGCCGCCTGTTCTCCCAACTGGGGAACGGTTTTCCCGCATTTTTTGCCAGCTGCTTTTTGGCTCGAGCTTGAGCTCGCTTCCTTCTGTAGTCGTGCTCGATGTGCCTTCCTGATTTGGCGCTCATAGTCCGAGTCAACAGGCTTGGGAGCTGGTTCTCTAGCCATACGAATGAAGTGGTCAATTACTTTCTCAGGCACTTTCTCCTTTGGCGGCGGTGCCGGTTTCGGTCCAAAATGGGCGTCCACTTGGGCTTGCACTATGGCTGTGTTTTGCTCCTTAGTCATGTCGTAAGGCCTCTGAGGAAGAGGAGCGAGGCTTGGACCATATTTATATCGCTTGCCTTCGCCTGTACTTCCTGAACTACCTCGACTCGTACCGCTACGCACCAAAGCTGCGGGATGTCTCTTCTGCGATTGCTGAGACGGCGGAGACGGCTGACGTGGAGTTGGACCAGGAGAAGTGGCCTGACGATGTGCCGGACTTGAAGCAGGAGGTGTGGCCTGACACGGTGCCGGACTTGCAACCGGAGAAGTGGCATGACGCTGTGCCGGGCTTGAAACCGGAGGAGTCAGCTCACGCGTTCGGGGACTTGGAGGAGGTGGCGGACTTCGAGGAGGAGTCGTCTCACGCGTTCGTGGACTTGGAGGAGCGGGAGTCTGCTGACTCGGTGGCGGACTTCGAGGAGTCGGCAGACGACGCGGTGTCGGTGGACTTCGAAAGATTATGCAATCCTTTCTCCATAGGATGATACGATGTATGGCCTCTCCGAGTGTGCGCTCGTCTTCACCTCCAGGAATGTCAAGCGTTAGCCCCGAATATGGGTCCACCACTTCATCAACCATGACACGAGCATAGCCCTCTGGAATCGGGATGCAATGGTAGGTTGCTTCGGGGGTAACTGGAAAAGCAACGCCGTCCGCCACCTTCATGGATATGTTCTTCATTTTGGAGTGTAGCTCGCAGTTAGTGTTCTCTATGATGTCATCCACAGGGTATTTATCCAGCAGTGTGTCGCCCGGGGCAGAACCAACGCTGCTTCTCGGCATGGATGGGACGGTGCTATCCAATGCTGGACGATCATCCGCTTGCTGCTGCCGCTGCTGAGACCCCCTTTCCTGGCTAAGTGAGTCGATCTGCTGCTGCTGCTGCTGGAATTTGAGTGCCAGGTCCGCGTGCCTTGCTTCTAGGCCTTGAAGGCGTTCTGCGTCCTGCTTCCTCTGCTCCTCCTCCAGCTTCCTCTTCTTCTCCTCCTCCATCTTCTTTCTTGCACGGGACCTGTAGTCGTCATTCCAGTCCGAAAAGCCCTCATACCAGGGAATAACACCCATGCCTCGTGTTCTTCCCGGGTGTTCAGGATTTCCCAGGGCGCGCGTAAGCTCGTCGTTCTCTCTGTTGGGCGTGAACACCCCCGCTCGAGCTTCTTCTATTGCGTCAATTATCTTTTGTTCGGCTCCTTTTAGACTTGCCTTCTTCGAAACCATGCCTGTCTTCGGGTCCAACGCCCCCCATGCGCATAGAACCAAGTTCTGCACCTGGGGGGCCAGTGCCGGGTAACCGGAGTGACCCCTGCATCCTCCATCTCTTGCTCAGACTTATCCCACTTAGGCAATGCCACCGCGTAGCCACCTGGACCCAGCCTATGGAACTGCGTCTTTCTTGCGGCATTTGCCTTGTTTTTCATCGACCGTTCCTTAGATATTTCTGAATCCTTGAAGGTCACGAAATCGTCCCAATGTTCTCTTTGCTTCTCCAGTGTTCCCTTGAAATCTGGAGTCTTCCTTTCATTAGCGAGGTAGTTGGCCCATACAGTTTTCTTATGGGTGTTGAATGCAATTGCCATCTTCTTAAGAGCAGCGGCCT
Organism: Triticum aestivum; assembly: GCF_018294505.1. Classification (NCBI taxonomy): domain Eukaryota; kingdom Viridiplantae; phylum Streptophyta; class Magnoliopsida; order Poales; family Poaceae; genus Triticum; species Triticum aestivum. Next base: position 536,080,238 of record NC_057807.1, on the reverse strand, counting down.
TGATTTTGTCCACATCTGCTTTAGTGAAATGATCTGGTAGGGTGAAATGTTCCATCAGAGATTTCACCAGGTCTTCTTTGGCTCTGCCATCGACCCAAGTAACACCTGTACATTTAGTCTTTGGCTCTTTCCATTCTTGAATGGAGATCGGGAGTTTGTCCTTCACAAGAACTCCGCACTGACGAATCCACTTGTTTGCAATGTTCTTAGGCATGAGGGGTTCGCCACTAGGTTTGATGGATTCGATGTGGTACTTTACACCATCCTTCAACAATCTGCCCGGGCCTCGCTTTGTCTTGTTGTCTGTAGAAGCAGATTTGCTCGATCCGGAGGGCTGAAAGAAGAAAGATTGATTCATTAATATATCTTCAACAAAAAAACATGTGATGATCACCATGATGCATGCTTATATAAATATACCTTGCCAGTAGTGTTTGTTATTTGAAGATCAGCATTGTCTGTGTCATAATCATAATCATAGTTCATGACTTCATCAGCCCGGTCGTCGAGATCGAATATCTTTTCATCACCCTCTCTGGTATTGTTAAGATATTGGGAGCCGTCATCTGCTTCATTCAGATCATCTAGCCTGTGAGGGCTGCGTATGATGTCGAACAATTCCTCTTCTCTCTCTCTGCCGGTATTGTCCGCCATAGCTTTTACTTTACTAATAATACAGAAGAAATATAAAACAATTTAGTATTCAAATTACAATGCATGGATGCAATTAATCAATAAGGAAAATCTGAATCTCGAATACATCCTCTCGAATATATAATCTCGAATACATCATCGTCTTAATATATATAATCTCGAATACTACATATCGAATACATCACTGGCTAGGTACCTAATAAAGATCGAGTACTACAGAAGAATCTAGGGCGCCACTCGCGGTTCCTGGGGCGCGGGCGGTGCACACCCAAAGAGAAGGAACCATCACAGGATCATATCTCCGGTCATCTGCCCAAAGAACCCACCAAGTAGTGGAGAACCTGACGTCGTCCATAGCAGCCATGTAGCGATGGACGTGCTCATCTTCCTCCCTGACACGGCGACGCACCACCTCCGGCGGGGCCGGCTGCCTCTGCACCAAATGTGGCCCACGCGAACGCCACCAAAGAAGATCAGTGTCGACGACGGGACCCGAGGTCGGGTTCCTCACCAAGCGGCACGCCCCTCCAGGTAGCACCTCCCAGTGCCAGCCCGGCGGAGCCCAGTCCCGGACATGGGTCCCCTGAAGCATGACGTCGTCGCGAACGGGTCGACGGTGAGGATGCGGGCCAGGCATATCATCGAGAACAAATACTATATGCCCGCAAAAAGTAACATTTTTTAAATGATTGGATTGTGATAAACTAAAATTCTATATATATGCAAATTCTAACAATTTGACATTAATCTAATTCATCTAACTAAAACTAATTCTAAAATTTCATGATTATATAACTAAAATTTCCATAACAATTCTAATATTTATATAACTAAAAAACAGAAAAATTGCTAACATTTCTATAAATATTTCTATAACTAAAAAATAGAAAACATTTATAACATTTCTATAAAACTAACATTTCTAATATTTATATAACTAAAAAACAGAATAATTCCTAACATTTCAATAACTAAAAAACAAAAAAATTTATAACAAACAAACTAATGTGTGTAGTGTGTGTGTGTAGTGTGTGTGTGTGTGTGTAGTACTGTGTGTGTGTGTGTGTGGACATTGGCGGCCGTGGCGAGCTCACCGGCGAGGCGGCGGGACGGGGCGGCGACGACGGGGCGACGGGACGGGGCGGCGACGATGGGGCGACGGGACGGGGCGGCGACGACGGGGCGGGGCGGCCGGGGCGACGGGACGGGGCGACGACGACGTGGCGGGGCGGGGCGCGGCGACGGGGACGGGGACCGCCGGGGCAGCAACGTCGACGGGGGCGGCGACGAGGGGCGGGGACGGCCGGGGTCGGCGACGAGGGGCGGGGGCGGCGACGATCGGGGCAGGGCGGCGCGACGGAGGGAGGAAATAGAGGGAAGAACAGAGAGGGAAACTGAATTTTTTTCAAGTGTTGTATATAGGATGGACCTTTAGTACCGGTTGGAGCCACCAACCGGTACTAAAGGTCTGTTTTGGCCAGGCCAAGCGGCGGGAAGCGCCCCCCCTTTAGTACCGGGTGGTGGCTCCAACCGGTACTAAAGACCCCCCCCCTTTAGTACCGGTTGGTGCCACCACCCGATACTAAAGGTGGTGCGCTGGCGCAGTGCGGTGCGGCAAGTTTAGTCCCACCTTGCTAGTCGAAGGGCTACCGCACTGGTTTATAAGCCCCAGTGTGGTAGCTCTCTTGAGCTCCTCTCCTAAGCAGGCCTACTGGGCCTACCAATTCATTGCTGCCATGTGGGCCTACTGGGCCTTTGCGGGCCTGCATCCTGTCCCAACAAAAGGTTGAGTTTCTAGTCGTATGCAGGCCGCTTTGGCCCAGTAGGCGGGCTTTTTTTATTTTCTTTTTTTTGCTTTTTTATTTGTTTTATTTATTTTTGAGTTGTTTTTTGCTGTATTTAGACTTTCTTTGTGAATATTTTTGCTTTAGGTACAAAAATTTACAAACTTTGATCTGTTAGTGCCGGTAGTTTTCAAATTTAAATAGTTTAAATTTTGAATTATTTGAAATTTGTGTGAATCACTAGTTTGTGAATAACTTAACTTTGGAAAAAGATTTTTAGTGATTCTTTTTTCTTATGTTTAATATTAGTGTGTTTTATCATTATATTCAATTTGGTAATGCTTAGGTTATTTAAAAAATGAAATGCCTTTGTAACATTTCAGTTTTCCTCGGAAACCCTGATACTTCGAAAAAGATTGTCCATTTTGTACACGAAGTGTATCCAGTTTTTGCCGTAACCCTCTCTACTTTTTTGCACATGCTATTTGTATGAAATTATGATACCATGCCAACTTTCAACCTTTTCTGAGTTCATTTCAAATGCTTTTCAATTTCAGGGTCATTTAGCTGGAAAAAAATCAGTAAATGCGTGAAAAAGAATTTTTTTGCACATAAAATTTCTTCGCGTTTCAAATGCCAAAACACATAATTAACTACCCTAACTATTACAGACATTCCCTCATTGGTGTGAAACACAGAAGAAAGTGATGATAGTGAATCCGATCACATCCCAGATATTTGGGTGTGAAACTTTTTGTTCTCGTGTGTCCCTTTGCGCCGTAGCCAGGGAAAATCTTCATCATTTAACTGGATGCTCGGGTCAATATTCACTGTGAATGGAGAAATTTCATCAAACTTTTCATAATCTTCTGACATGTCTGTCTTGTCATCCACTCCCACGATGTTTCTTTTTCCTGAAAGAACTATGTGGCGCTTTGGCTTGTCGTATGATCCATTCGCTTCCTTATGTTTTCTTTTTCTCGGCCTGGTAGACATGTATTTCACATAAAAAACGTGCGCCACATCATTGGCTAGGACGAATGGTTAGTCTGCATACGCAAGATTGTTGAGATCCACTGTTGTCATTCCGTACTGCGGGTCTTCCGTTACCCCGCCTCGTGTCATATTGACCCATTTGCACCGAAACAAAGGGACCTTCAAATCACCTGATCCATAGTTAAGTTCCCATATGTCCTCTATGTAACCTTAATATGTTTCCTTTCCCGTGTTGGTTGTTGCATCAAAGCGGACACCACTGTTTTGGTTGGTGCTCTTCTTATCTTGGGCGATCATGTAAAATGTATTCCCATTTATCTGGTACCCTTTGAAAGTCATTATATTCAAAGATGGTAACTGGGACAGCGAGTACAGGTCATTTTGAATATCGCCATCATTCAGGGCACGTTTCTGCAACCAACTGGCGAAAGTCCTCGTTTGTTCGCGTGTAATCCAGTCGTCAGACTTCTCCGGGTGTTTGGACTGTAGAAAATTCTTGTGTTCCTCCATATACGGAGCCACCAAGGCGGAATTCTGTAGAACTGTGTAGTGTGCTTCAGTGAGAGAATGCCCATCCATACATATTATTTGATGCCCTCCTAGCGTGCCTTTTCCTTCCAGTCTGCCCTTATGCTGCGATTCAGGAACACCAATCGGCTTAAGGTCAGGAATAAAGTCAATACAAAACTCAATGACCTCCTCATTTTCATGGCCCTTCGAGATGCTTCCTTCTGGCCTAGCATGGTTATGAACATATTTCTTCAAGACTCCCATGAACCTTTCAAAGGGGAACATATTGTGTAGAAATACAGGACCCAAAACGTTAATCTCTTCGCAAAGGTGAACTAGGACGTGCGTCATGATGTTGAAGAAGGATGGTGGGAACACCAACTCGAAACTGACAAGACATTGCACCAAATCATTCTGTAACCTTGGTATGATTTCTGGATCGATTACCTTCTGAGAGATTGCATTGAGGAATGCACATAGCTTCACAATGGCCAATTGAACGTTTTCCGGTAGAAGCCCCCTCAATGCAACCGGAAGGAGTTGCGTCATAATCACGTGGCAGTCATGAGACTTTAGGTTCTGGAACTTTTTCTCTGCCATATTTATTATTCCCTTTATATTCGACGAGAAGCCAGACGGTACCTTCATGCTGAGAAGGCATTCGAAGAAGATTTCCTTCTCTTCTTTGGTAAGAGCGTAGCTGGCCTGACCTACGTTGCTGGTCCTCCCGTGCCTCTAGTGTATCTTTTGTCTTCCCATACACGCCCAAAAAGCCAAGCAGGGTCACGCAAAGATTCTTCGTCACGTGCATCATGTCGATTGCGGAGCGGACCTCTACGTCTTTCCAATATGGCAGGTCCCAAAATATAGATTTCTTCTTCCACATGGGTGCGCGTCCGTCAGCGTCCTTCGGAACAGGTTGTCCGCTAGGACCCTTTCCAAAGATTACCTTCAAATCCTTGACCATATCATGTACATCAGCACCAGTACGGTGGCGAGGCTTCGTCCGCTGATCCGCCTCACCTTTGAAATGCTTTCCTTTCTTTCTTATGGGATGCCTGCTCGGAAGAAATCGACGATGTCCCAGGTACACATTCTTCTTACAACTATTCAAATATATACTGTCGGTATCATCCAAACAGTGCGTGCATCCACGGTATCCCTTGTTTGTCTGTCCTGAAAGGTTACTGAGAGCAAGCCAATCATTGATGGTCACGAACAGCAACGCCTTTAGGTCAAATTCTTCCCCCATGTGCTCATCCCACGCACGTACACCTGTTCCATTCCACAGTTGTAAGAGTTCTTCAACTAATGGCCTTAGGTACACATCAATGTCGTTGCCGGGTTGCTTAGGGCCTTGGATGAGCACTGGCATCATAATGAACTTCCGCTTCATGCACAACCAAGGAGGAAGGTTATACAAACATAGATTCACAGGCCACGTGCTATGGTTGCTGCTCTGCTCCCCAAAAGGATTAATGCCATCTGCGCTTAGACCAAACCATACGTTCCTTGGGTCACCTGCAAACTCCTCCCAGTACTTTCTCTCGATTTTTCTCCACTGCGAACCGTCATCGGGTGCTCTCAACTTTCCGTCTTTCTTACGGTCTTCTGCGTGCCACCGCATCGCCTTCGCATGCTCTTTGTTTTGGAACAAACGTTTCAACCGTGGTATTATAGGAGCATACCACATCACCTTGGCAGGAATCTTCTTCCTGGGGCGCTCACCCTTGACATCACCAGGGTCATCGCGACTGATCTTATAATGCAATGCACCGCATACCGGGCAAGCATTCAAATCCTCGTACTCACCGCGGTAGAGTATGCAGTCATTAGGGCATGCATGTATCTTTTGCACCTCTAACCCTAGAGGGCAGACAGCCTTCTTTGCTTCATACGTACTCTCGGGCAATTCGTTGTCCTTTGGAAGCATATTCTTTATCATTACCAGCAACTTTCCAAATCCCTTTTCAGATACACCATTCTCTGCCTTCCATTGCAGCAATTCAAGTGTGGTGCCCAACTTTTTTTGTCAGCTTCGCAATTCGGGTACAACAATTTCTTGTGATCCTCTAACATGCGCTGCAACTTCGTCCTCTCTAGATCACTTGCGCAGTTTCTCTTTGCATTGGTAATGGCCCGACCTAGATCATCAGCGGGCTCATCTGATGCCTCTTCTTCAGCTTCTTTCTGCATTGCCAGCTCAGCTTGTTCCCCCATTGTTGTATCATCGTATTCAGGGAACCCATGGCTAGGATAGCCGTCGTCGTCCTCTTCTTCTTCATTGTCTTCCATCATAACCCCTATTTCTCCGTGCTTGGTCCAAACATTATAGTGGGGCATGAAACCGGACTCAAATAGGTGGACGTGAATGGTTCTTGACGTAGAGTAACTGTGACCATTCTTACAGCCAGCACATGGACAAGGCATAAAACCATCCGCCCGCTTGTTTGCCTCAGCGGCAAGCAGAAAAGTATGCACGCCATTAATGAACTCGGGAGAGCATCTGTCATCATACATCCATTGTCGGCTCATCTTCATTACACAACACCGAATAGACCAAATTAATACAAGTTCATACATAAAGTTCATATACAACACTTAATTAAATGCAACATACAAATAACTCTCTAGCTAAAGAATTTAAATGCAACAACAAATGCGATGAAGATCGCAATTAAGGTAACAATTGATCCAACAGCATAATGATACCAAGCCACACTATCAATGGCATATTTTCTAATCTTTCTAATCTTCAACCTCATTTTCTCCATATTGATCTTGTGATCATCGACGACATCGGCAACATGCAACTCCAATTCCATCTTCTCCCCCTCAATTCTTTTCAATTTTTCTTTCAAATACTCGTTTTCTCTTTCAACTAAATTTAACCTGTCGACAATAGGGTCGGTTGGAATTTTCGGTTCACATACCTCCTAGATAAAAATATCTATGTCAACTTGATGGGCATAATTTGTCATAAACACGAAATGCAACAACTTGTTTTAAAAGAGAATATACCACATCCGAATCATAACAAGGACGAGGGCCGATGGGGACGGATATCAAAACCATGGCACTATGTATAACAAACAACGTACGGGTAAGATAATTATACGAGTAACTATATATCCAAATCACATAAACATCAATATGGTAATGTAAAACATTCATGAACAAGAGCCTCACCAGAAGGTGGTGCCGGCGACGGGACGGTGCGGGCGATCGACGGTGGTTACGACGGAGATTTAGAAGGCACTAAGTAAACCACACCTACATATGCAAACTAAGTGTTATTTTTGTGCTCAAACTGCATATAAATCAAATACTAGCAAATATAATTATTCCTGCCAAATTAATCACTATACAAAGCATTGCAAGAGCTAATCTAGCAATGAGAGTTGAAAGGACAAAGTTGCTAACCTTTGTGATCATTTGAATGGATGGGGGCCTTCAAATCTTGACAAATTTTGGGCAAAATTTGTGAGGAGCTTGAGGAGAGAGGGGGAAGAACAGAGAAAGTGAGGGGAAAGGGGAAGAACAGAGTGGCTCGGGAGGGACAAAGGGTTTATGTACGTCGCCTTTAGTACCGGTTCGTGCCACGAACCGGTACTAAAGGTGCTGGAGGGGCCCCAGACTGACAACACCCTGCCACCACCCTCTTTGGTACCGGTTCGTGCCACGAACCAGTACAATAGGTTCGCCACGAACCGGTACTAATGAGAACGGCCGGCTAGCTGTTGGAACCGGCACTATTGGACACATTAGTGCCGGCTCAAAACCAAACCGGCACTAATGTGTCTCATATTACGTCCTTTTTCTACTAGTGCCTGGACCCTCTGGACAGTCCGCAATAAGCTTGTGATTCAGCGCACACCTCTCCGACGGGCTTCTGATGCTCTTTTCAAACTCTCGGGTTTCTTACAGCTTTGGCGGCCGCTTAGCCGCCCCCAGGACCGTGACTCCATCTCAGTCTTCATCGCCGATCTTCGCTCGATGGTCGTCCGCCTGTTGCCGCCGCCCCCGCCGCCGCCGCCGTCCGCCTGTCGGAGGCGTTATCTTCGTCCGGTGTGTTCTGTTCTTTTATTTTCTTTGGGCTTGTTGAGTTGTGCCCTCAGCAGAACCTATGTACTATGTTGTGAGACTTGGGTGTGTGTGTGGACTTGATTCTGTATGTGTGCTCTTTGACGGTTTGCTTTATTTATAAAGCGGGGCGAAAGCCTTTTTCGGTAAAGGATGCTGGAGTGCCGCGTTTTTGGCTCGTCGAGGATGAAGAGAGGCTTCTGGCCCACTATTGCCTGTTGGCTTGCGGCGGGAGCGTCTCAGGACGGCTCCGAGCTGTCCGATCTGCCTGAACAGCTTGGACCCGGGTGACCTGCCTAGAAGGTCCATGACGGGTGGGCTGTGGGGCTCGCCCAGGGGCCATCATCACTGAGCGGCGTCAGGCGCGCCCGCAAGGGCCTTGCTCGCGGTGGCCCCAAGGATTGTATTCTTGCTTGGTAGCGTACTTTTAGGAAAAACACGGTGTGTGCGCGTGCGGCGTGACGAACGCCGCCCAATGACGATGGCCCCGGACTGGCACACAATCCATCCATCATTAACAATCCATCTGGGTCCGAGCCGTCGGGTGAACACACCGACAGGTGGGCTCGACTAGAATGTAACGACAGGTGGACAACTTAAATCATCAGATCTAGACAGATCGAAGATCTAGTAGCAACCTGTACTTTGTGCTCCTTCCCAAATCAATTCAACACAAGCATGACATACGGTTTTATCTCCTCGAAGAGCTTGAACCTGGGTAAAATCTTTTTTTTTGGCTGGTGAACCTGGGTAAAATCTCTTGTCTTTGTTACCATCGCGTCTAAACTACTCGCTCCGAACCCCGTACACAAGATCTGCCGGAATCAAATCCGTCATCCGTCCATCCTGACGCTAAAATGGGAAGGGTGGAACCCTAGCACCCCATATACTGCCTCGCGGTTGCCACCGAATCCGACGCGCCCGTCGGTTCTGCCGATGAACTGAATGCAGGAAAGGCCCCCGCCTCGCTACAACAGATCTGGACCGGGAACGTGAACGACATGAGGAGCCCAGTGTGGCAGGTAAAACCTTGCCACCCTCGACGAGCCTTCCCTCCTTGGGCATGCCGGCGGCGAGAACAGCGAAATCCAACCACCGGCGAGAACCTCGAGATTCGCCCACATTGTCAACAATCCACCGTGTCAACCAGATCGGTCGTGCCCTCGTGCCAAAACACCACAGAATCAACTGTCCTTGTTGGACAAGGTAGGTCGCGGTACGGTATGCACTTGCGCGTCACGCGCACACACAGTAGACCAGACCATTTCACCTGCGCCCATGTGCACTGCACTTCCCTGGACCCTGGTGCATGCTCAAACTAGTCAATATGAATTCACAAGCTCGTGTCACCGTGTGCCTTGCTAGGCTACATCGCGCGCCTTGCCGGCCAAGAACACGAATGATCAAATGTCAAGGCTGTAGCTAGCTACCTTCACTGATCGCGCTCCCCGCGTCGCCGAAGCTAATGTGCTTGCACGCACCTTGAACTTGGTCGATGGACCTGTCACGTTCCGTCGCCGTCCTGGTCCTCGCCGTCGCCGTCTGCTTCCCCTGCGCGTCCGCCGAGGACCAGCTGGCCGTCGGCGAGAGGCTCCGTGTGGAGCAAACCCTCGTGTCTGATGGCGGCGCCTTCGCTCTTGGCTTCTTCTCCCCGGACGACGCCGCGGTACCGGCGAGACGGTATCTTGGCATATGGTACAACGGCATCCCTGCACCCCGCACCGTTGTCTGGGTGGCCAACCGGGAGGCCCCGGCTGCCGGCTCCCCGACGCTGGCGCTGGCCAACGACTCCAGCCTCGTCATGTCCGACGCCGACGGCCGCGTGCTCTGGAGGACTCCCGGCGCGGGCGGCTCGTCCTCCTCGTCCTCGTCGCCGCCGCCGGCCCTGCTGACGAACGAGGGCAACCTGGTCGTCCGGTCGCTGAACGGCACGGTGGCGTGGCAGAGCTTCGACCACCCAACGGACACGTTCGTCCCGGGGATGAAGGTGCGGCTGAGCCACCTAACGGGGGAGGGCAACCGGATCGTGTCCTGGAAATCCCCCGGCGACCCAGCGCCGGGCCCCTTCTCCTACGGCCTGGACCCCGGCACGTCGCTGCAGCTGCTCATGTGGAACGGCACGCGGCCCTACTGGCGCACGCCCGTCTGGAAGGGGTACGCCGTCGCCAGCATGTACCTCAGCGCCGGCACGGTGCTCTACACGGCGATCGTCGACACCGAGGAGGAGATCTCCATCGCCTTCACCCTCTCCGGCGGCGCCGCGCCCACGCGGTACGTGGTGACCAGCTCCGGCAGGTTCCAGCTCCTTAGCTGGAACAGCACCGTGTCGGCGTGGGCCACGCTCCTGTCGTGGCCGTCGAGCGGGTGCAGCACATACAGGCGCTGCGGCGCGTACGGGTACTGCGACGTCACCGCGGCCCCGGCGGCGTGCAGGTGCCTCGACGGCTTCGAGCCGGCGAGCGCGTCGGAGTGGGGCGCGGGCGTGTTCGAGCAGGGGTGCCGGCGGAAGGAGGCGCTGCCGCCTTGCGGCGGCGGCGGCATGGGGGTGGGTTTCGTGGCGATGCCGACCATGAAGGTGCCGGACAAGTTCTCGCTGGACACCGGCAACCGGAGCGCGGGGGAGTGCGCGGCGAGGTGCGCCGCCAACTGCTCGTGCGAGGCGTACGCGTACGCCAACCTGCAGAGCAGCAGCGCCAAGGGCGAGCTGAGCCGGTGCATCGTGTGGGCAGGGGAGCTCGTGGACGCGCAGATGATCGGCCCGCGCTGGGGCGGCGAGACGCTCTACCTCCGCGTGCCCGTCGCTGATGCTTCCACTTCCCCGGGTATACAATCAAGTTAACCAAACTTTTCAGAGCTTTTTCAAGAAAAGATTTTCAGAGTTCCGTCTGATTTTGCTGAATTCGAACAAAAAGTTTACTGTTGTTTCATCAAACTTTTGCCTTGTATTTGCATGTGCAGGTGGAAAGGCCAGCGGAAATGCCGTGAAGATAGCAGTGCCGGTGTCAGCAGCCGTCCTGCTGCTCACATGCATTTTCTTCGTATGGTTCTGCAGATGCAGAGGTACAGTTACATTTCCTTACCTCTAAACCTGCCATGCCCAACCATTTCATTCTTAGACAAGATGCTCATCACAACAATCTTACAGACAAGAGGAGGAAAACCGAGAGCCAGAAGACGCCAATGCCCGGGACAAGGACGGGGACCACAAACACGTCGAGCGAAATCGGTGAAGGAGATCACACCGGAGACCTCGAGTTCCCGTCCATACGGTTCGCCGACATCGTCGCCGCCACGGGCAACTTCTCCAAGGCCCTCATGATCGGGCGCGGCGGCTTCGGCAAGGTCTACAAGGTATACTATCTTTCACCTGTCTTTCAGTCACCTGAAGTTCGATGTTCTGTCAGTTTAGCACAAAATTCAGTGGCCAAATTTTAAAAAAAAAAAAAAACATGGTCTCACTCCACTGCTTGTTTGTGTTTACCATTGGGAAGGCAAAACTAGACGGCGGTCAGGTGGTCGCTGTGAAGCGGCTGAGCAAGGATTCAGAGCAGGGAGCAGAGGAGTTCAAGAACGAGGCGACTCTGATCGCCAAGCTGCAGCACCGGAACCTGGTCCGCCTCCTCGGCTGCTGCACCGAGGGGGCCGAGAAGCTGCTCATCTACGAGTACCTGCCCAACAAGGGCCTCGACGCCGTCCTCTTTGGTACATACAATGTTCATATAGCTCAAGTAAGTTACTGAATTTATTTCTTTGCCATAGTTTCTCACGTTTATTTTCTGCAGACAGTGCTAGGAAAGCGGTGCTGGACTGGCCGACGCGATTGGGGATCATCAAGGGGGTGGCCAGGGGGCTGCTCTACCTGCACCAGGACTCCAGGCTGACGGTGATTCACAGGGACCTCAAGGCCAGCAACGTGCTGCTGGATGCAGAGATGCGGCCCAAGATCGCCGACTTCGGCATGGCAAAGATCTTTGGTGACAACCAGGTGAAAGCCAACACCCGGAAAGTCGTCGGAACATAGTGAGTAACCTGAACACTTGACTGAAATTTCTGAAAGACAAAAAAAAAAATTCTGTTTTAAGTTGGTACAGTAGTTAGCATTTAACAGAAAAATGCATGTGGCACCTCTTCTGACAAAAAAAAACTGTGTGGACAGTGGCTACATTGCTCCTGAGTACTCGACGGAGGGCGTCTTCTCCGTCAAGTCCGACGTGTACAGCTTCGGCGTGCTGCTGCTGGAGACCGTGAGTGGCATCAGGGTAAGCGCAACCGAGGGCATCATGGAGTTTCCCAGCCTCATAATCTATGTAAGCACCCGAACTAAAACTGCCAATGCCTTTTTTATTTCAGTCCATGCCATGCCCAAATCCATATTCATCTTTTGGAAAATATAACACACACACACACACACGTACACACGTACACACACAAATGGTTGAATCTGATTATTATTATTTTCAACTAGGCATGGAGCCTGTGGAGGGAAGGGAAGGCAGGGAAGCTGGTGGACCCATCCATGGCAGGGAGCTGTTCACAGGATGAGGCATTGCTCTGCATCCACGTCGGGCTCCTGTGCGTGGAGGACGACCCGAGCAGGAGGCCGCTAATGTCGTCGGTCGTCTCCATCTTGGAAAATGGAAGCGTGTCGTCGCTGTCCCTCCCGACGCCGGTGCAGCCTGCTTTTATCGAAATGATGGGAGAGAAGAGCCAGAGAAGCGATCTCGAGAACACCAGGAACACCATGGCCATGACAGTTCTTCAGGGCCGGTAGTAGAGTAGTGACTGCAACTTTCTTCAGAAGGAAGCTGCACTAGTCCTAGTGTTCCATTCTCTTTTTACTGGTGGAAACCCCAGATTTGTAGAGCGCATTTGTTAGAGATATAAATGAAAGACGTATATACAAGAGTGTTGAGTCGATCATTGATTTTTATTTTTTTTATTTTTTAGAAATGGAGGAGGAATTCCGGCATGTGCATCTGGACGATCCATGTAGCCATTTTATTAATTATTCACACAAGACCTTACAAAGTCATATAACAGTAAGAGTGAAGCCACCGTCGCTACTCATATCCAATTGATGAAGGGATGCTGATAGTCTGTGCCTAATATCAAACAGACCTCGCAGCCAAACATAAACATTTAAGACCTGAGGTCCCCAACCAGGACGTCTGCCGGGTATGGGCACGCACCAGTCCGGCGTGCTCCTCAACCAAGACGCTTGTCAGGTATGAGGCCGCCGCAGCCACCTCCCATCAATCCATCTTCAGAGATGTATTGCTGCATCTACCTTGCCCGATCTAGCTGCTGCCGACGCCACCACGACCCCAGGCAGCGTCGACCTCCTACACGTGTCCATCGCCACACATCTGACGCCAAGCCTCCGCTGCTCCATGCCGCCAAGAACCTCCGCCATGAATATGTAGAAAGAAACACCGATCCATCGAAGAAGCCAACCGATGGTCCCTCGAGCCCGAGTGCATCTCCAAAAATGCCGCCCCCAAGGGGGTAACGACACATGAATGCCGTCATCATCCGATCAACTGATCTAGAGTTTTCCCCGGAGGTATTGGGTGGGGTTGGGTGTTTCACCTCGATGATGCCTTCATGAAGGAAACGATGATAAGGGCATCGTCATCACCGGCTCCGGCCAACCAACGACCGAATACCAGGTTTCATCCGGATCCGTCCCAAGGAATCCACCCGACAACCTGTGCACCGTCTCGGCCGCCTTCAAACACCCAGATCTAGTCACCTAGATCCGGCGATCAACCGCAACAGCAGTGCCACCGTAGGAGCCCTGGCGCACCGGCCACTGCCAGAGTGTGCCACCACTGGAGCCTGGGAGGAGGTCTCCCACCCCCACCTCGCCAAACCGCGAGATCCGCCAAGATGGATCCCACACACTCGTCACCATCTCTGATCCGAACCAATCCGCAATCAGATCGCCCTCACAGATCCGCCTTGGACAGGGACTGCACCACGCCATGCCACCGCGGGAAGCCCGAGCTGCACCCGCCGCCACCATCCAGGGCTGCCGCCCCGGGATTCAGACAGAACATCACCGCTGCCACCGGCCTTGTTCCGCCGCCGCCGACTGGCCGAGCCGCCGGCCACTGCGACCTCCGCCGCCATGCCGCCGACAGATCTGGGCGTGGATATCCATCCTCCCCGAGGGCACACGCCGCAGCCTCTTCACCACGTACCAGATGAGATCCGTGTCGCACGGGAAGCCACCGCGGCCGCGTCCCCACCCCTCGTCGGATGTCGCGCACGTGCCGCCCCGCCGCCGGCGAAGGCCGCCGCCACGAGGAGACCCGCACGCAGCCGCCACACAGCTAGACGTCGACCCATCTGCAGCCGCGCCATCGGGCCCGCCGCCGTCAAGATTGCCGCCGCTGCGCCGCCAGGATCCGCGCGCCCCGGCGCCTCCGCCTGGCCTGGCCGCCCCCGCAGGCCACGGGCGCGAGGAGGGGAGAAGGCCCCCGCCGCCAGCCACCGCGGGGGCTTTGCCCATGTGTCTCTGGCCGGCGGCGGCGGGGAAGGGGATGAGGGGAAGGGCTAGCGGCAGGAGGTGGCGGCACCGCCCGTGTCGCCCGCGGGAGGGGCGACGCGGGGGCTATGGTTGGGGCTCTGAATGGTAAGAATGTCTTGTTAAAATTGAAATATTTACCATGTTAGACTGAAAAACTATTCAGAGAGTTATGCATTAGACATTCAAAGGTTCAGAGAAACAAGTAGTTAAGCAGAAGAACATAGATGCCTTCGACGTCGCAGACCTCAAATGTGATGGTTTCAGCCCAGTAGTTTTTGGGTGTCGCTCATAGCCATTTTGAGAGAGATCTGTCCCGGTGGTCGAGGTAGATGTAGGGCAAAGTGCCATGAATGTCCTAGAGGTCAAGGTAGAGGTAGGTCGTAAGCGTGGGTCTTGTTAAGGTCCCGGCATATAGGATGTACCCGCGAGGGTATCAGGGCCGGCCCTGGGGTATGGCGGGAGGGGCGACGGCCCAGGGCCCAAGCCGGGAGGGGGCCCATGATGTCATATTAGTATAGCCCAGCAAAAACTAGGCATGAAAAGAAATTATACATGAGAAAAGAAACAAGATGGGCCGGCCCTGCAGATAGCTAGCTAGCGATGGCGAAGCGTCACGCCACCCAGATGCAAGGCACGGCGCCACGGCCGCTCGTTTTGCTTCTGATGAAACAAATCGAAGATCTCGTCGATCGCCTTCGTCGCTGGTCAGTTCGTCTTCGCAACTTCGTCCTCTCATCGACCATCGACCTGTGGCTCGGCTCCTTAGCCGCCGCTAGTCGTCGTTGCTGCGGGCGCCGCGCGGCCATCCGGCATACAGCAAGGCCGCAATACATCACTAGTAGAAAACAGGATTTTGGTTCGGCCAGAAAAGAGCATTAATCCCGGTTGCATTACGTACCGGGACTAATGAGAACCGGGACTAATGTGAGCATTAGTCCCGGTTCGAGCGGTTAGGGCACCGTACAGGCATTAGTTCCGGTTCAAATGGGACCTTTAGTCCCGATTGGAGCCACGAACCGGGACTAAAGAGTGCGATGCCCATTAGTACCAGTTCGTGGCGCCAACTGGTACTAAAGGTTAGACCTTTAGTCCCGGTTCGAGCCACCAACCGGTACTAATGGGGTTTGAGGCATTAGTACCAGTTCGTGGCACGAACCGGTACTAAAGGTCCCATTTTCAAACTCTACCCCCTCCCCCTCCTGTGGATCGCCTTTTGAGGCATTAGAAAAATTTAAAAACTTAAATTTGGACATGTTTTGCAAAAAGTGTAGGGAAAATGTAAAATGGCTATAACTTTTGCATACGATGTCAGGAAAAATATAATATATCAAAATATTCAGCATGAAAATCCGCATCCGATTTTGACAGCCTATGGCCTGTTTGTAAATTTTTAGAATCCTCAAATTCTAAAAGGAAAAAAAGTTATGCTCAAATTTTAGTTTTTGTTTTGAATTTTTGTTAAATCTGGTCAAACTACTTATTCAAGAAGTATTAGTGTTACTAAATAATTATTCAAGAATATTAGTGTTACTAAATAATTATATCAATTTTTTTGAATTTTGGTCAAATCTGGTCAAACTATGGTCAAACAATGGTCAAACTACTTATTCAAGAAATATTAGTGTTACTAAATAATTGTTTCAGTTTTTTTGAATTTTGGTCAAATCTGGTCAAACTACGTATTCAAGAAATATTAGTGTTACTAAATAATAATTATTTTTAGAACAATAGTTTCAAACTCAAACAGTGAAATGTATGACTTCATGCTCAAGTTAAATTCCTAAGGGTTAATAGTATTGAGATCTTACTGTGGTCAGGAAAACAACAAGTGCGGACTTAGAAACGAGGGAGAATAGAACCCGGAAGTTAAGCGTGCTCAGGCTGGAGTAGTGAGAGAATGGGTGACCGTCCGGGAAGTTAGATGATTTTAAATGATGAGGGGTGATTAGAGATTAGAGGTTAAATTGAGCAGTGTTGAGGGGTGATTTTCCTGCTGGCCCGATCCATCCCTGATTCCCCCGAGCCGTATTTCAGTAGCTCTTTTTTATTCTTTAGTACATATTCAACTATTCATCCATCCATTATCCATCCTAATTTTCTGTCATTCTATCTACACGTCTAGGGTTTCAATCGCCGATGTATAAATTTCTAATTTCCTGTGTCCTCTTTTCTTCATAATTTTCTAGTCATCGTTGACACTGCAATTCTTTCATTGACTAGTCTCTTTGAGGAGTTGAAGAAATTTGAAAAGGTGTTTCGGTTTCTATTCAATTCAAAAAAATCTGAAGTCCTTGGATGATAGCAATCTATGGTAATATTGCACTACTTTTGCAAAAGCTTTTTTGATGATAAATCATCTGATGCTGATCTTGATGATTTTGTCTCTGAGTTGAAAGTGTTGCATGTAAATTTGCCAGATGGTTTGATGTCAGCGCCAGATGGTAATCATGCCATGCTAGTTCCATTTTGTTATATTTTTAGTACTTGTGTCCTAATATGACATTGTCCAAAAATTATATAGTCAAATCTCAAACTAAAGACGTGTGGTTGAAAATTTATTCTTAATATGTTTATGTATAACACACACGTATACATACATGAGGTCTGCTTCGGTACACCCTCCCCCCCCCCCCCCCCCCCCGCTTAACGTATAAGGGCATTTTGGGCATACGGTGCTTAACGTATCCCACGCCGTATGCGGCGTGCCCATACGGGTAGAGCCGAGCGCACGGCTCGAGCCGATACGGCCGGCTCGCATCTACCCTCTCCCCGTCTTGCGAAAAAATACCCACGACCTGCGTTGATCACGCGGCCCATTCCAACGTCGCCCCGCCCCGCCGATCACCGCCCTTACCCGCCGATCGTCGCCTTTCCCCGCCGATCTAGCCGTGATCACGCTGCCAATTCCAACGTCTTCCCGTCCGGCCGATCGCCGACCATTCTCCCCGTCTTCACCCGGGATCTGGCCGGCGTGGACGTTGTTGGAGTCGCCCGCCGTACGTGATGTCGCCTCCGTGCAGGTCTTCGCGGTGACGTGGCCTACGTGGACGCCGTCACCGCCCGCAACTCCGTGATCAAGCTCTCTGGGAACGTCCTCGCCGTCCGCAGCCACGCCAGGCCAGCCGAAGTGCACGTGCATGCCATGTAAGCCGTCTAGTTTGTCAAAAAATTGTATCTGTAAATAATTATGTGCAATCACTTGTTAGATAAGAAGTTCTCATCTGTATGATCGTAGTACATTTAATTTGATTTAAAATTGATAGATCAATTTTTATTATAATATTGTAGTGTTGGTTGTGAGATCATTCAATGGATAAAGAAACTGGATTTACGGATCTGTTTTTGGACACGAGTGAGTGGGATGGTAGCGATAGTGTTGATCGTACGAATGGTGATGATAGTAAAAATGATGATGATGATAGCAGCGACAATGAATCCTGGTCGTCGTACAATAATTTACCTGAGGAGGATTTTCAAAACAAGGAGGAGGGTGCTTGTAGTGAAAACGTAAGTGACGTGTACATTCTTTTCGTCGGATGAAGAACCATATGGTACTTACATGTGCATATGATTTTTTTATGTGCATGAGGATATTGACGTCCAGAACGAGGAAAATCATGGTGTTGAATCTTTCGCGGATAACATAATCCAGGTTCGGTCCAAAATTTAAGATGTCATTGAATAATAAAAACTTGTTAATGACAACTTACACTTGCTTATGTGGAATATTGTAGGCTAACTTTGATGGTTGGAGTGGTGATGATGGATATGAGCATGAGGATGGAGCTAATATGGACATTGAGGAAGCTGAAATCCAGCAACGTGCGCTGGAGACACAGTTGAAGGTTATGGGTATGACATATGCATCACAATGGGAGACCTACGTGTTCTATAATAACTACGCCAAAGACCGTGGATTCAGTATCAGACAAGATAAGGTGAAATGAGGAAAAGGACTTTCAACCACTGTTCGGTATAGGCGATATGTTTGCTCGAGGGCAGCAAAACGTCTCAGTAAATTTTTAAACCCGGAGGGCCGTACCCGCAGGCTAAGACCTGAGACTCGTTGCGAGTGGGCGCACATTTAGTCGTGAAGTTGGACAAAGGACGTGGAGTTTGGTTCGTGGCAGCTTTTATGGATGATCACAACCATTTGTTGGCTAGACCAGATGAGGTGGTATTTCTGCGGTCACATCGAGTGATGGGAGATCACCAGATAGGTGAGATCTTGGCGATGGAAGGAGCTAGGATCAGAAAGCATATCATCGTCGACAACTTCATTAGCAGGTATGGCTCGTATGATAAGTGTGGGTTTCTGAGACGCGACGTGTACAACCTATGTTGCCGAGAAAAAATGAAGTTGATTGCGAAGGGTGATGCTAACACAGCAATCTGGATTATGAAGAGCAGAAAGGAGAAGGATCCAGACTTTTTCTTTGAGTACGTGCTCGATAAGGAGGGCCGTTTGAAGAGCATGTTCTGATGCGATGCACAGTCGCGGCGGGACTATTAGTTGTATGGAGATGTGACTGTGTTCGACAACACGTATAAGATGAACAGATATGGTATGCCGTTCATCCCCTTTGTTGGTGTAAATAACCACCGTTGCACCATAGTTTTTGGTTGTGCCATTGTGTCCGACGAGACCGAAGCGACGTACGTGTGGCTGCTCGAGACATTCCTGAAGGCCAATTGTCAGAAAAAGCCAAGGTCAATCATCACAGATGGAGACGCTGCAATGATACGAGCTATTCGGTTGGTTTTGGTTGATGTGTTGCACCGTCTCTGCTCATGGCACGTGGAAAAAAACATGCAGAAGCACCTTAATTACAAATCGCTAAATGAGTTCAGGGCACTCTTGTACTACTCCACCTCTCCAGCCAACTTTGAGGCGAGATGGCACGCTTTCGTCCGTAAATGGAAGACTGATAAAACAGAAGAGTGGCTGAGTAGGATGTACAGGAAGAGGAGTCTGTGGGCAGCATCATATCTGTCAGATGGTTTTTTCCTGGGTATGCGCAGTAATCAGAGGAGTGAAAGCCTTAACTCTTGTCTTCACCTTCACCTGGACGGCGGTATGACTATTGTTGACCTAGTTGTGCATTATGAGAATTGCATAGTTCGACTACGTGAGAACGAGGCGCATGATGACTGTGTTTCAAATCAGTCATTGCCACCATCAGTCACAGAATATAAGGATATTGAGAAGCATGCTGCCGAAGTATTCACTCATTCCAATTTTTATATTCTTCAACAAGATCTGAAGAAGATGGGAGAGCTTGAGATTTTTGAGACGCTAGTGGGAGTTGACTGCCACACCTTCATCGTGACATGGAGAAATAACCGCAAATTTCAGTTCAGCGTGAATTATCGAGCTGAAAACTCTGAGAATACGATAGACTGCAGTTGTGGACGAATGCTTCGGAAAGGATTGCCTTGCAAACACATTCTGTATGTGTTGGTTCATCTGAAAATATCTAAAATACCTAAGTGTTGCATCCTTAAGAGGATGTCGAAAGTTGCGAGAGGTGGGCTGCCTGCACAGCGGAAGAGTGACATGTTTGGCTGGGGTTGGACAGGGGCAGAGCAGCGTGCTCGCTATAGTCAACTCAGTATAACAGGAGCTGAAGCTTTTCATGTTGCTTCAAATGATCCATTCGTCTTTGATGAGTTGATGCAGTGTCCGTAGAATATAATAGCGAAGAAAAAGGTCCCTGATAATGATGTTGTTGGTAGTAGAAGAAATGTGCATGAAGAGCCACCTCAGACGGAACAACATGTTGATGTCATAGGTGATCCCGTGAAAGTTTCCACGAAGGACGCCCCTAAACAGAGCACAACAGGGCGGGCAAAGAAAGATCCAAATGTTACAAAAAATGAAAGACCAAAATCATTTTCTGAGAAAAAACTCGGTCCTCTTTCTGGCATTTGTAAGAAAGAGGGCCATAGACGGCAAACGTGCCTTGAGAATGAAAAGTATTTTTTATATTATTTTAATTATTTTTTGTTTCTCTCTTTACAATTGTCTGATGAGTTGTTTACAATTTATTATGTAGGAACCGGGCATAAAGATGAAGTATTCATAATCAATTGAAGGCACTGGCAATTTCAGTTTATTTGTTTAAGGATAAGAGACATGGCACTTTGAGTTTATTCTTTAAGTCACCTTGTTCGATGGAAGGCACTGGCACTTTCAGTTTCTTTGTTTAAGGATAAGAGACATGGCACTTTGAGTTAATCTTTATGCCACCTTGTTCGATGTTATGAGACATGCGATTTTATTATTATGTGTGAAACATGACTTTGTCAACTGATTAACATTTTTAAAATTTAATGTATGTGAAAAAAATATTTGAAAAAAAGGCCACGCCGTGGCCGGGCGCGCGCACGAACAGTATACTACAACACCTTCTGGGAGGCCTTTCGGCGGCCGAGCGGGGAGGCCACGGCGTACAACAGGGCATTCATTAGTGTTCTGTAGCGAGCTTGTGAGAAGGCGACGACGCGGGTATATAAACCGGTCGGTGCGTCTCTCCGCGGGCGAGGTGGGACAAAACCTAGTCGACACAACGCGCCAGCATCCCCATCCGCAACAAAGAGGATCAGCCCACGTGCCCGACGCGCGTCGTTTATGAGCCGATAGATCGCCATATTCCCCCTCGGGATCATTGCATGTGCCCACTGGGTGGGGCGGGACGAGACGTGTGCCACCGGGCGCGCGGCTGTCGGTCGGTCGGCTGCTGGGCCAGCAGACCCGTGCATGGCGCACGGCGAATCGGGCCAGCCCGCACTAGCTGGACTGCGCGGGCCCACCACCGCCTCGGCTATCGGCGACCGCACGGGCTGGGCTGGAATATTAGTCGGATCCAGCACCGCTGCTGCCACCAGAATCGACGTGGGAAATTGTGCAGGTTTTGTCCACATCGCGCCAAGTCAGGACGGCGGGGATATTTTTTAATAAATAAATGACCGCCGCGAGTAGAAACAACAACAGTACATATAACATCGCAGCCGCAAACTGATACATTTTAGGAAAACAAAAATAGTACTTTCCCACACGCATTTAAATGTTTAGTCTCACACGAAAGCGATAAATAAAATGTGAAAAATTGTCGAAATCTGTCCCAGTACCATGTCGCATTACACAATCGATCAAAGTATCCAACAACGGTAGGGAAACCTTCTACGGGACTAAAACCCTACCGATGCTAATACCTATTCTTTCTTCATGATTTTAACAATTTTCATCTTGACCTTCTCTAATTTGTTCACCTCTGAAAAAATAATTTCCGCGACAATACGTGGCCTTGACTCATTAATCTCTTCCCTGTCAAATTCATGTGTCCAGCGATCTCGGTCCCAGTATTTTATGCACCACATCACAAAAAGTCCACAAGACACTCTGCAATAAACATGTGTGATCAGCTTACGATATAGTATGCACTTGCTTGTACTCATTTAACTTACCCATCTTTTTGTCTCGGCATATTATACTCATTAATTGGCCACGATGAGACATCTGGAAACTTTTTTGATTCAAGAGTTGAGTTGGCCTCCATAATATCCTTAGAAATTTCAGCTCTCTGAAACAAATTAACAAAACCAGAATTTAATGTATGACTCAATATTTTTATGAATGCGAGTGTGAAAATTATAGCATACCAGGGTGGCAATCATATTGCGAATTCTTTGGCTAATTGCGCCTTTAGAATTTGAGTCAAGAACTTGAAACTCATCCTTGACGGTGTGCATCATTATGGTTATCCAATGATTATCATTAACGTGCATAGGAAAATACACCTACATAGTAACCAAATGATGTTAGTGCAATTAAATAGTAATGACTAATAAAAACAAATAAATATGAAAGCAATACATTGTCCCGTCTAAAATACTCATCCATTACTCTTGCGAGGACTTTTGTTTTCTTTGTAACATGTTCTGAGTCTAAATCATTTACTGACTTGGTCTTTCCCCTTGCCCTACTCAACATAAATTTGGGGAACCACATTGTTGATATGTAACGATCAGAAAAATGACGGTGTTGTAGGTGTTTACAATATGCATTGATGATCTGCATACATAAACAAAAAAATTCTATCAACTTGTGAAGTACAAATAAGAGTTTTGTTAAAACCAAACTCATACATACAGCGCCATTCAACCATTTAAACGTCAAGACATCGTGAAGCATAGCTGGCGTGCATATGTCCCCATCTGGTGGCGGCATATCAACCACGGTTTGGTGTGCATGCTTCTTTGTCGATGCGAGAGTCTCAACAAAAACTCTGGCTGCCTCTATGTGATCCGGAGTCATATTAAGAGAACTTGCTAGAATTGAATGTGATGACAATGCAAACATATCTAAAACAATGCAGCTACAGTCATTAAAAATAATAAAAAATCTACATAACGTGTGAATGAATTATAAGGTAGTACTTGACTTACTTTTTTAACACGTTTCTTGCGGGTAATGAGAATGACGTAGGGGGATTGGCAATATTTCGACTTTTTTCTTTTGCGCTTACCATCATTTTCCTGACTGCCTTCACCATTACCTAAGTTGCTCTCTGTCGGGTAACTCTCAAACGTGTCTTCGGACTTTGTTGGTGACAAAGCATCCATAGACTCACCAGAAATATCAGCATTCTGCGGGGTTCGGGACATAGACGAAAAGTCTCTTGTACGTATAGTTGATGCCGAAGATGGAGAGTTTCCATTATCGACTATAACGAAAGGATCAATAGCTTCACCTTTACCCGGTTTCGTCGCCGGAGCACCCGTGTCATCAACGGGCACGGAGGTATCATTGATACCCGTGAAAGATGTTCCTATCTTTACGTCGGTAGGTGAATCAATATCTGGCCAATATTTTGATGACTTGTACTGGACATTCTCCATCCCAACTCCTTCACCTACATTATCAAATTCATCATTGTTGTTCCTCTTATTGGGTTTGTACAGCACACCTTCCGTGTTCATCCTTTCCATTACCATCTGCAAACACAAATGAAACACGATAAGTAGTTGAACAATCAAAACATGTTCAATACAACTTCTAAATTACCTGTGCACATCTTTCGGGTATATTGAGAACCTCCTTGTGAAGCAACTTTATGTATGTCATCACATGGTCCATACTATAAGTCGTGTTCGATGAAACCGCAGACGTGCTTGGCTTTCTACTCCTGCCACCACCTTTACGTTTAGGTTTCTTCGTTTCTTCCTCTAAGACAGTCCCTTCACGTGCTACCTTAGCACGTCTGTACTCTTCGCTAACACAGTTTTCAATCTGTACAACAAACAAAAATAAATAAATTAAATAACAAATATACTTAATTACTATGTGCAACCAATAAGGACTATACTTATTGACTCACATTGCCGGTGCCACGCCCGTGCATGTTGTCATAGTCGTATCGCTTTTTCCCTTCCGTTTCTGGCCAGTTAAGCATTAGTGGGTATTCACGAGACAAAGGATCAAATGTATCAACACCAATTGGCTCAACTTTTTCCCAGTATATATACTGCATGATAGTAAACACAACTAGTCAGACACATAGATCACATAAAAATTATATGTACATACAACTATTACGAAATGACTTGTACCTGAAGAAGAGCCAAGTTCCCGATAGGCCACTTGAATTTTTCAAGATCTTCTACCGATTTTTTAATAGCATCCATGCACACCCCCAACGTGAAATCATTCCAATTGTATGACTTGATAGCGTTCACGTCCTCCACCATTTTGTAATAACGAAAAGGAACAAACTTGGTGGATTATGGTGCTAAGACTATACCCATAAGAACCAATACGACCCTTCTCACAATATCATCATCATATGACTGAGTATCAACAATATTTTTTATCAACTCATCGATGAGGATTAGGCTTGTTCTTTTGTCTAGAAACCGATTCGGAACAATTTTTTTGGCATCTAGTTGTACTGTTGCTATCATGCTACTGACATCATCACCTTCGTTACGTAGCCCGAATATGTCATAAACATCTTCATTAAGCACACTGATGCCATCAGTATTTGGCCGAATAATAAATCGCTTTCTACTACTATCATACGTTGTAATCATAAATTCCAATAAATTTTTCCTCATTTTCACTGAAGGAATTCTCAACACACTGTCCAAATTTGTGCCACATAGCATCATGTGCTGTCTGGGTGTGAATTTTCCCACCAATTTGCACCTCTTCTCAATCGAGCAGTACGCATCTCCCAATTCTTGCATTCTAAATAAGATGACAGTTATCTAACTAGTTACAAGATTCAAAAAAAAAACATTACATATGGTTTAATACCATACCTTCCGGCGTCTCGACGTGCACCGATAGCCCCGTTGCCTAACCCCACTCGGTGTGGGTTAGTCGTGGCAGCCGCGCGCCCTCTGCCCACACCAGCGCGCTGGCCGACGGCCCGTCCTAGGGTTTAGGGTGCGAGCGACTTTGCCAAGACGGCACGGCCGGGCCTGAGATCCAAGTCGCGCGCAGATGCCGGATTGTATGGTCGCCGTCAGGCCGGCAGGGAAGGGAGTTGGGACGGCCACGGCGGTGTGACCGCCGGATCGGGGTGAGGGCGTGCGTGGAAGCGGCGGGGTTAGGCGGTCCTGGGGCGAGGTAATGGCGGCGTGGTTTCCATGCCATGCACGCACGTACGGCATCATAGACGTGGTCACGCCATAGTGGGCCACTTGACCCGTCCCGTAGAACTACCGCCGGCTGGCCCATGATGCATTTATTAAAAACATGCATTGTACTTTAACATTTCGGATTAATACCGCATCGCTAAGCCGGAGCGCCGTTGATTCCTTTATATAATTTTTTTTCGTCAATGCACAAACATCTCAGTTTGTGGGACTCTATTTCGAGGATATGCAGGATCGATGTGACTCTTCACCTGCTCAGAGCTTGTGAAGGTTCACATGGATCATGCATATTCTTCAAAAAGAGAGCCATTATCTCCGATGTTTTTTTAACAACAGAAAATATTAATGCATTTTTTAATGCAACCATTCAAATTTTTTGCACACGCACTCATCGCCAGGGCCATTATGCGTGCAAGTTTTCATAATTTTCCGCCACCGTATGAATTTCCTATGGTTTTCTTCGTGAAACGCACCGAAAACACTGACCGGGCGTGACGCAACGTGCGTTTGGTGTCCGAATTCGTTCAAATCTTCCGTGGGGCCCTAAGATGGGCATGCCCACTACCTCTCCAAATTGGGTGACGTTTCGTGCATGACACCTCGTACCACCCATGCAACCGGCACTGATCGGATATGAACGATGACAGCCCCGTACTGCGTTCTCTTTTCTGACTCAGCCGGTGGACCCCAAACTTTTTGCACACGCACTCATTGCCAGGGCCATCATGCGTGCAAGTTTTCATAATTTTCTGGCACCATATGAATTTCCTATGGGTTTCTCCATGAAACACACCGAAAACACTGACCGGGCGTGAC
Source organism: Triticum aestivum (assembly GCF_018294505.1). Lineage (NCBI taxonomy): Eukaryota > Viridiplantae > Streptophyta > Magnoliopsida > Poales > Poaceae > Triticum > Triticum aestivum. The sequence goes on along the minus strand of NC_057807.1, from coordinate 536,054,201 downwards.
GCAACGTGCATTTGGTGTTCGAATTCGTTCTAATCTTCCGTGGGGCCGTAAGATGGGCATGCCCACTACCTCCCAAATTTGGATGACGTTTCGTGCATGCCACCTCGTACCACCCATGCAACCGGCACTGATCAGATATGAACGATGTCAGCCCCGTACTGCGTTCTCTTTTCTGACTCAGCCGGGACCCCAAACTTTTTCCACACGCACTCATCGTCAGGGCCATCATGCGTGCGAGTTTTCATAATTTTCTGGCACCGTATGAATTTCCTATGGCTTTCTCCGTGAAACACACCGAAAACACTGACCGGGCGTGATGCAATGTGCGTTTCGTGTCCGAATTCGTTCAACTTTTGCGTGTGGCCCTAACATTGGCATGTCCACTGCATCCCAAAATTGGGTGACATTTCGTGCATGACATCTCGTACCACCCATGCAACCGGCATTGATCGGATATGAACGATGACAGCCCCGTACTGCGTTCTCTTTTCTGACTCAGCCGGTGGACCCCAAACTTTTTGCACACGCACTCATTGCCAGGGCCATCATGCGTGCAAGTTTTCATAATTTTCTGGCACCATATGAATTTCCTATGGGTTTCTCCATGAAACACACCGAAAACACTGACCGGGCGTGACGCAACGTGCGTTTGGTGTCCGAATTCGTTCTAATCTTCCGTGGGGCCCTAAGATGGGCATGCCCACTACCTCCCAAATTTGGATGATGTTTCGTGCATGCCACCTCGTACCACCCATGCAACCGGCACTGATCGGATATGAACGATGTCAGCCCCGTACTGCGTTCTCTTTTCTGACTCAGCCGGGACCCCAAACTTTTTCCACACGCACTCATCGTCAGGGCCATCATGCGTGCGAGTTTTCATAATTTTTCGGCACCGTATGAATTTCCTATGGTTTTCTCCGTGAAACACACCGAAAACACTGACCGGGCGTGACGCAATGTGCGTTTCGTGTCCGAATTCGTTCAACTTTTGCGTGTGGCCCTAACATTGGCATGCCCACTGCATCCCAAAATTGGGTGACGTTTTGTGTATGCCACCTCGTACCATCTATGCAACCGGCACTGATCGGATATGAAGGATGTCAGCCCCGTACTGCGTTCTCTTTTATGACTCAGCATGTGGACCCCAAACTTTTTCCACACGCACTCATCGCCAGGGCCATCATGCATGCAAGTTTTCATAATTTTCCGGCACCGTATGAATTTCCTATGGTTTTCTCCGTGAAACGCACCGAAAACACTGACCGGGCGTGACGCAACGTGCGTTTCGTGTCCGAATTCGTTCAACTTTTGCGTGTGGCCCTAACATTGGCATGCCCACTGCATCCCAAAATTGGGGTGACGTTTTCTATATTAACTAGTTCTATCTTAAGTAATTTTTTTTAATATAATTACATAATAAATTCTATATTAAGTATTGTTTTTAACATAACTGCTTAATAAATTCCATATCAATTAGTGTTTTTTCAGAAGAGTATTTTCCAAATTATTATTACTTATAAATTATACCAAAAAACACTTTACTATTATGAAAACAATTGTAGCCATTAATGCAAAACAAATAACAAATAAATAATGAACATTACATAAATTATAGAACATTTATACAGTACTTAGGGCTTTTCATTAATTATAGAACATTTATTTAAAAACTTAATATTATTTTTTTAACAATAAATAAATAACAAAAATAATCTTCGACAGCGCGCGATGGCCGGCCCAGTGATTGTGCGCGACGGCGCGCGTGGGCCGGCCCATTGAATGTGCGTGCGGTGCGGGGGCAGGGTCGGCAGGGGTGAGGACTAAAGTTTAGTCTCACCTCGCCCGCCGAACGACGCCGCGACCGCCTTATATACCAACCTCCCACCACCCTTTACGAACTCCTCTGATTCCCGCCCCATCCCGCCGCTGCCCCGTTGGCCTGTGCTGCCAGCCGTAGATGGGCCGAAAGGCCGGCCCTTTCGCCACCCGGCTTGATCGGGCCGGACCGATTAAACGCAGTTGCGGGATGCAAGCACATGTGGGCTTATTTTTTTTCATCACTATTTTTTTGCTTCTACGATTCACGACGCGGGGGGAGGTGGAAGGGGCGCTTTTTTAGTCCCACATCGCGCGCGAGGGACGCCAGGACTGCCTTATATAGCCGCCTTTGAGCTATTTATTAGATAAGGTAGTAATAATGTCATATGACTTTAACTAAAGTCAACTGACATTATTACTATCTTATTTTGTAATATCAGCTCGACAATTCGCGCAGAAATAACAATAGTAAAGTTTTCATATGTTTAATGTCAATATGAAATAAATTCTGTATTAAGTACTCTTTTTAATACAATTACTTAATAAATTATGTATTAAGTAGTGTTTTTATTTTAACTACTTAAAAAATTCTATGTGAAGTAGTGTTTTTTATGAATGGTCGTTTCCAAATTATTAGTTATACCAATAAACTCATTAATATTTTTTAATAAGCTGAAAAATGTTAGGCATTAACACAAAACTCATAAAAAATTAAAACATAAACTCATTATTTTTACCTATAAATTGTAATAAAAAACTCATTATTCTTACTTATAAATTATAAAAAAACAACGCATTATTATTATGTAAACACAATTAGCCATTAATGCAACACATTACAGTACTAAACTTTGCATATATTTTAAGTATTTTTTAGACATTAATTAACATTACATAAATATTAAAAATGTAATTACTAATCTACACAAATAACTGATTAAAATATTCATTACAAAAAAACTCATTATCAATTAATTATCAGAAAACTCATTATTGTTTTAGCAATTAATTATAAAAAACTCATTATTTTTTCCTATAAATTGTAATAAACAACTCATTATTGTTATAATAAATATAGTTAACAATTCTATATTACGTATGGATTTTTATTAATTATAGAATTTTTTTATACGATAACGAAAGGCATAAATAATTAAAAAACTTAATACTATTTTTTTAAAACAAAAGTCTTGACTGTGCACGACGGCCCAGTGACTGTGCGCGACGGCGCGCGTGGGCCGGCCCATTGAGTATGCGCGCGGTGCGGGGGCAGGGTTGGCGGGGGTGAGGACTAAAGTTTAGTCCCACCTCGCCCGCCGAACGTGCCGCGACCGCCTTATATACCAACCTCCCACCAGCGTTTCGAACTCCTCTGATTCCCGCCGCGTCCCGCCACTGCCCCGTTGGCCTGTGCTGCAGGCCGTAGCTGGGCCGAAAGGCCGGCCCTTTCGCCACCCGGCTTGATCGGGCCGGACCGATTAAGCGCAGTTGCGGCATGCAAGTACAGGTGGGCTTTTTTGTTGCATCACTATTTTTTTGCCTTCTATATTTTTTTATAGTGTTCCACCATCATCACTAGGATACATGCCAAGTTTTAAATATTTTTTATCGCTTTATGAATGTTATATAATTTTTTGGTCAAAACATCACATAGCACACCCCGGACGTGACACAACATGGTTTTGGTGTTCAAATACGTTCAAATTGAATGTCAGGGTGACCATACCAACTCAATTTTTTTTCGACATCCTTGAAATGAACTCAAAATTTTTCCATACTGTTCCACCATCATCACTAGGATGCATGACAAGTTTTCTGGCTTTTTTTTTACTTTATGAATTTTCTATAATTTTTTCGGTGAAAACACCACATACCACACCCCCGGACGTGACGCAACATGTTTTTCATGTCCAGATACGTTCAATTCTTGTATTGACTGTGGGGGTGGGCATACCAACTCATTTGCAAAAGTTGAGGTCATTCTGAATATGTCAAAAAATTGGCCTCCTTCTCCGGAGACCGTTCAGGCAGGACCGAAGGCCCTGTCCGAAAGGAGTTTTTTTCCGACAGCCTTCAAATGTACCCACATTTTTTTATAGTGTTCCACTATTATCAGTAGGATGCATGAAAAGTTTTCTGGCTTTTTTATCGCTCTAAATTTTTTTTATAATTTTTAGGTGAAAACACCACATACCACACCCCGGACGTGACGCAATATGTTTTTAGTGTGCATGCATAACAAGTTCTCCGGAGACCGTTCGGGTATGAGGGAAGGCCCCATGCATGCGTTTTGCGACTGATTTTTCTACAATTTGTGTGTCGATTATAGTCTCGTAACGTTGAAATTCATGTTTTAGTTTATTTTTTGAAGTTGCATGACTAACATCAAATTAAACATACGGATTTTTTTTTCCAGATAAACCATTCGGAGTTCATTCATAATTCAAAATATTTGCATAACCCTAAACATAACCGAGCACTGCTCTTTACATAACTTAGACCGGAATTTAAATAAAAAACCCTAAAACTAGACTACTCGTCGTCGCTGGCGCCGGTGAGGTCGACGACCGGCGCCATACCGCCGGCCTCTCCTTCGCCGTCGTCGCCGCCATCGTCGCCACCATCGTCGTCGTCGTCGTCGCTGAGATCCCACTAGTTGTCTTCCCGCGCCTGCTGCTCCTGCACCGCCGCTATGGCCGCCAGCCGCTCTCGTTCCTCACGAGTGGCCGCCATCGCCGCCTCCTCTGCCGACCGGGCCAGCACCGCAAGTAGCCCCGGCGTGTCGTCGGGGTCTCCATCTTGCGCGAGGGCGGCCTGTGCCGGCGGGATGTCGACCAGCGCCGGGGTAGTGGGGGCGGCTGGAGGTGGGCCATGGCAGCGGCGACCACGGGAAGGGCCAAACTCGCCGGTAATGTCCCCGACGGTGCGGCCGGCCGCCGCGTCCCTGAACGCGCCGAGGACGATGTCGAAGTTCTTCCCGTGCCAGAACCTGCGTCGGGCCCTCCGGTTGTACCGGCCGCCAGGGAACGCGTGGAGCTGCTCCCTTGCCGGCGGCGGTCCCATGGTGGGGATGCCGTCCGCCCCGATCCTCCATGGCCCCGGCACCTTGGCTGCCGGCGGCACCATCACGCCCTACCGGGCCATAACCTTCGTGTCGCTGATGGTGAGGCTCAACGGCCAGACGCCGCTCGGCCACGCGCCCTCGTTGGAGTCGCTGGAAGACATTGCCAGCGAGGAGAGGGAGATGGGCGGGCGAGGAGAGGAAGAGAGATGGGCGGGGCGAGGGAGATGGCACGGCGTGGTGAGGGCTGGCGCTGCCTTTTATAGACGGCGGGGGAGGGAGGTGGGCGGGCGAGCCGTCGGTGGCGCGCGCCCCGAGGGAGAGGCGGGCGGCTGGCGGCACGCGCGACAGCGGTGGCGTGTGAAAGCGAGGCAGCGGCGGCGTGTGAATGCACGGCGCGGCAGGCAAGGCGTCGGTGGCGTTTGGACGCGGCAACGATGGCATGGGAAGGCGCGAGGACGGCAGGCGCGGCAGCCGAAGCGTCGGTGGCGTCTGAAGACGGGCGGGCGGTCGCCGCAGCGGCAGCGGCCGACCGGTCGCGTCAACTGTCGGCCCGAGGCGGAAGGCTGGCGGCAGGCGCCCGGTCGCCGCACGCGCGGCAGTGGAGGGCGCGGACTACGAGGCTACCAGGCAGGCGGCACGAGATCAGCCACGAGCAGTCGGCGCCTGCATGCATGCCGCCATTACTGCAAAGCAGTTAATTGCACGACGAGACGGCCGTCCGCTCCACGTCCACACGTACGCCCCACCGGTCAACCCCGACTTTAAAAAAAAAAGCACGCCCTGCATTTGACATCCTGGGCCCATGGATGCTAACTACTCGGCTCGGCTCGCGTCCTCACGGCTGCCAAGCGGCTCGGCTCGTCCCGCAGCCGCGTATTCACAGGCGCGCGGGGGTATCGGCGTGGACGCGCGGGGGTAATTTTTTTACATAAGACAATCGTGCCCCTGGCAGCGAAGTGGTATGGGAGAATCTCAGCCGTTGTTGTGTTGAAGGGGGTGTATCGAAGCAGAAGTGTACATATATATGGTCTTAGGACGGGCCCATGTCCTCGAGTTCGCCTAGGGCCTCCCGAAACACAGGGCCAGCCCTGGAGGGTATGTGGTTAGAGTGATCCGAATGGTCTCAACTGACAGGTGTCTCGGACCAATCAAGACCCTGAGGTACTAATGAACAGACATACTCCCTCCGTTCCAAATTACTCGTCGCAAAAATGGATGTATCTAGAACTAAATTACATCTAGATACATCCATACCTGCAACAAGTAATTCGGAACGGAGGGAGTACATCATTTGCTATTCACATGAAATCCATACTAATGAACATACATATTGGTAGTGATGGAGCCTCTCCGATCTGCCATCACGGAGCAGAAGACCTACATCATTTGCTATTCACATGCACCCATGCAAAGGAGATGTGGCAGCACTTGCGGCTAACTGAAGTAATTAACCAGACAACAGTAGTGGACAGATCAGGGTCCGCGGTTTTGGAGTTTTTGCTGAACTTGTCGGATATCCTAATGGTGCTCGAACCAACTCTGAATTTTAAGCAGGTTGTGGCAGTGGCTTGCTGGTATTTATAGTGGATCAGGCGACGCATTACGCATAATGGGACAGTCTCTCTGATTATCTGTTGGCCCATATCAGTGTTAGCGATTGCAAGCAATTATCACAAAGCCTTCTCTAAGCCAAGTGGAACACAAGATAGAAAATGGAGTAAACCTGATCCAAAATTTGTGAAAATTAATATGGACGCAGCGTTCTATGAGGAAGAGGGAATGGGAGCGATCTCAGCTATTCTAAGAGATGCATGTGGTAATTTTATTGCTGCCAAATGCAGGTTTGTCCCTTTTGCAGCTGACGTAGTCACAACCGACGCGATGACCATGACAGATGGACTTGCTAGCTAATTCTCTCGGGTACAATCGCCTTGAGGCGGAGTCTGATCCTATGCAGGTGATCAACTTTTGTACTGGACAATCCAGATGGTGGGATGCAGCGACGGTAATCTTTGCGGAGTGTGTGGATACTACAGCTATAGGAAAGGTCGTTTATAAACATTGTTATCGGTCTGTTAATCAAGCAGCTTATGTGCTAGCGAATCATAGTAATTGTAAATTGTAATAAGATCTCTTCTTTTTGGTTGCACGAGCCACTTGACATTCTGGTTAGCAAGCTCGTAGACGATGTATCTACTATTTGATCATAATAAAGCTAGTCATGATGGTCTTTCCTCAAAAAAATAGAAGACCCTGAGGTACCGGCGCGTCTGTGTGCCGCCCGTAGCGACTCTAGCACAAGGTCCCATGCTGAAGCCATTGTTGGGCCGGCCCAGTGGCCACATGGTCGTGTCATGTTGCCGCCACCCAAGTTTTTCTTCACATTTATATTTTTGTTTTTTGCTTTATATTTTGAAATAGTGTAAATATATTATACCAAAAACACTTTACGTAAAATTTAAAAAATGTTAATCATGAATTTAAAGATGTTAAACGTGTATAAAGAATGTTGATCGTCCCTATGAATTATTTGTTTTTACATTACAAAAATGTCACGCATTTAAAAATAATATACGCGACATCTAAGAAAACTGTTTATACAATGCTAAAAAATGTTTGGCTAATTTTTAAAAAATCATACATTCAGAAAAATGTATGCTACATTTAAAAAAATGCATGGAAAACTATGCATGGGAAAAGATCCACCACAACACAATACTGAACCATGTAAGGTGAAATGTTTTCCGTTCAATTATTGTACATCTATTCAATAAATATTTTACAACTATGCATGACGAAATATATTAAGTCATATGTATTTTTAATTTTCATCCTCATATTATCAACCCAAAAAATTATCGACCAATTCCCACGGAAACGCGTGGGGTATTATCTTGTTTATTAATTACAGTGTGGGTGTAAACTTGTCGCGGTCCAGTTCCAACTCATCATCGTGTCAAGTTTCTTGCATAATTGAATGTGACCGAGAGTTGGCTGATCGAACCGATTTCTGTTTAGTGGCGAGGGCACATTGGTGCTACCTTGCAGGTTCCACTCCCGTCGGAGCGAATTTCCGTGATCTCATCTCACCTGGGTGAACTTATTCTATAAAGAGTATGTCATGGGTGCTAGTGCCCATAGATCTCTTTTTGTTTAGCTTTCTGTTCAGTGGCTTCTTGGCTGATTGTTGATAACCCACAAGTATAGGGGATCGCAACAGTTTTTGAGGGTAGAGTATTCAACCCAAATTTATTGATTCGACACAAGGGGAGACAAAGAATATTCTTGAGTATTAGCAGTTGAGTTGTCAATTCAACCACACCTGGATAACTTAGTATATGCAGCAAAGTGTTTAGTAGCAAAAGAGGTATGATAATAATAGTAACGGTAGCAAAAGTAAAAATAGATGTTTTTGGGTTTCTGTAGTAGTTGTAACAGTAGCAACGGAAAAGTAAATAAGCGAAGAACAATATGTGAAAAGCTCGTAGGCAATGGATCAGTGATGGATAATTATGCCGGATGCGATTCCTCATGCAATAGTTATAACATAAGGTGATATAGAACTAGCTCCAATTCATCAATGTAATGTAGGCATGTATTCCGTAAATAGTCATACGTGCTTATGGAAAAGAACTTGCATGACATCTTTTGTCCTACCCTCCCGTTGCAGCGGGGTCCTTACGGAAACTAAGGGATATTAAGGCCTCCTTTTAATAGAGAACCGGACCAAAGCATTAACACATAGTGAATACATGAACTCCTCAAACTACGGTCATCACCGAGAAGTATCCCGATTATTGTCACTTCGGGGTTGTCGGATCATAACACATAATAGGTGACTATAGACTTGCAAGATAGGATCAAGAACACACATATATTCATGAAAACATAATAGGTTCAGATCTGAAATCATGGCACTCGGGCCCTAGTGACAAGCATTAAGCATAGCAAAGTCATAGCAACATCAATCTCAGAACATAGTGGATACTAGGGATCAAACCCTAACAAAACTAACTTGATTACATGGTAAATCTCATCCAACCCATCACCGTCCAGCAAGCCTACGATTGAATTACTCACGCACGGCGGTGAGCATCATGAAATTGGTGATGGAGAATGGTTGATGATGACGACGGCGACGAATCCCCCTCTCCGGAGCCCCGAACGGACTCCAGATCAGCCCTCCCGAGAGAGATTAGGGCTTGGCGGCGGCTCCGTGTCGTAAAACGCGATGAAACTTTCTCCTGATTTTTTCTCCCCCGAGACGGTATATATGGAGTTGGAGTTGAGGTCGGAGGAGGTCCAGGGGGCCCACGAGATAGGAGGGCGCGCCCTAAGGGGGGGGGGCGCCCCGCTGTCTCGTGGACAGCCCGTGGGCCCCCTAGCCTTGATTCTTTCGCCAAAAATTCTTATTAATTCTGAAAAGTGCCTCCATGGATTTCCAGGACATTCCGAGAACTTTTCTTTTCTACACATAAAACAACATCATGGCAGTTCTGCTGAAAACAGCGTCAGTCCGGGTTAGTTTCATTCAAATCATGCAAGTTAGAGTCCAAAACAAGGGCAAAAGTGTTTGGAAAAGTAGATACGTTGGAGACGTATCAACTCCCCCAAGCTTAAACCTTTGCTTGTCCTCAAGCAATTCAGTTGATAAACTGAAAGTGATAAAGAAAAACTTTTACAAACTCTGTTTGCTCTTGTTGTTGTAACATGAAAAGCCAGCATTCAAGTTTCAGCAAATATTATGAACTAACCATACTCACAATAACACATAGGTCTCACAATTACTCATATCAATAACATAATCAGCTAGCGAGCCATAATAATAAAACTCGGATGACAACACTTTCTCAAAATAATCATAACATGATATAACAAAATGGTATCTCGCTAGCCCTTTCTGAGACCGCAAAACATAAATGCAGAGCACCTTTAAAGATCAAGGACTGACTAAACATTGTAATTCATGGTAAAAGAGATCCAGTCAAGTCATACCCAATATAAACCAATAATAATGAATGCAAATGACAGTGTGCTCTCCAGCGGGTGCTTTTAATAAGAAGGGTGATGACTCAACATAAAAGTAAATAGATAGGCCCTTCGCAGAGGGAAGCAGGGATTTGTAGAGGTGCCAGAGCTCGATTTTAAAATAGAGATTGAATAACATTTTGAGCGGCATACTTTCGCTGTCAACGCAACAACTATGAGATGGCTGTATCTTCCATACTACATGCATTATAGGCAGTTCCCAAACAGAATGGTAAAGGTTTATACTCCCCCAACCACCAACAAGCATCAATCCATGGCTTGCTCGAAACAACGAGTGCCTCCAACATACAACAGCCCTGGGGGAGTTTTGTTTAATTATTTTGATTTGCTTTGATCTTTTTGGATCATGGGACTGGGCATCCCGGTTACCGGCCCTTTCTCGTGAATGAGGAGCGGAGTCCACTCCTCTTGAGAATAACCCACCTAGCATGGAAGATATAGGCAGCCCTAGTTGAAACATGAGCTGCTCGAGCATACAAAACAGAATTTCATTTGAAGGTTTGGAGTTTGGCACATACAAATTTACTTGGAACGGCAGGTAAATACCGCATATAGGAAGGTATGGTGGACTCATATGGAACAACTTTGGGGTTTAAGGAGTTTGGATGCACAAGCAGTATTCCCGCTTAGTACAGGTGAAGGCTAGCAAAAGACTGGGAAGCGACCAACTGAGAGAGCGACAACAGTCGTAAGCATGCATTAAAATTAATTCACACCGAATACAAGCATGAGTAGGATATAATCCACCATGAACATAAATATCATGAAGGCTATGTTGATTTGATTCAACTACATGTGTGAACGTGTGCCAAGTCGAGTCACTCAATACATTCAAAGGAGGATACCATCCCATCATACCACATCATAATCATTCTAATAGCATGTTGGCACGCAAGGTAAACCATTATAACTCATAGCTAATCAAGCATGGCACAAGCAACTATAATCTCTAAATGTCATTGCAAATATGTTTACTTCATAATAGCTGACTCAGGAACGATGAACTCATCATATTTACAAAAACAAGAGAGGTCGAGTTCATACCAGCTTTTCTCATCCCAATAAGTCCATCATATATTGTCATTATTGCCTTTCACTTGCACGACCGAACGATGTGTATAATAATAAGAGTGCATGTGCATTGGACTAAGCTGGAATCTGCAAGCATTCAACTCAAGAGAGAAGACAAGTAATATGGGCTCTAAGTTAAATAAACAATCATGCATATAAGAGCCACTAAGCATTTTCAATATGGTCTTCTCGACCCCCAAAAGAAAGAAAAGAAAATAGAACTATTTACACGAGAAAGCTCCCAACAAGTAAAAGAAGAACGAGAAATCTTTTTGGGTTTTCATTTTAATTTCTACTACAAGCAGGAAATTAAACTAACTAATGTTTTTGGTTTTTTCTTAAGGTTTAACAAACACATAAGAAGAACGCTAGAAAAAGAAATTTAAACTAACATGGATAATACAAAGAAAGAGTATGAGCACCGACGACTAGTGTATGAACATGAATGTAAAGTCGGTGAGAAATACGTACTCCCCCAAGCTTAGGCTTTTGGCCTAAGTTGGTCTAATACCAAGGACCGCCGCTACTCTCCCCGGTGTAGTGGGAGGTGTAATCAGGATACCACTGGCTGGTCATCTCCGGATCCCACTGGACAGATGGTGCACGATAAGGGTCCAGCTCAGGTTCCGGTTCAGGTTCCGGAGTAAAAGCTTGGGCTAGATGGTTGTTCACCGCCTCCGGCGTGACAAGACGATTTTCTGCAAGCAAATCAAATAACAGAGGTGCAGGCAAAATAATGAACTCAAAGTGTTTCTTATTGAATCTAAGTCTACACAGGAGCATCTTTTCTTCGTTGTCAACGATAAACTTGTGTGCTACCATGCTCTTGTAATCTAAAATGTGAGGAGGTAATTTTGTCTCCTCCTCCTCAAGGTGCCTAATGGGTATCTGAAAATGTTCAGCAAGACATGTAACATAGATACCTCCAAATATGGGGCCTTTTCTATGATTCAGGGCTAGCCGTTTAGCAATGACGGCACCCATACTAAAAGTATTGTCTCCCAGCAAAGCATGTTGAAGAATAATAATATCTGGAACGCTCAAATTTCCACTATTCCCACGACCAATCAAGCATCTACTAGCAAATATGGCAAAGTAGCGTAAAACAGGAAAGTGTATGCTAGAGACTTTTGCCTCAGAGCCCTTCTTTGGCTCTTCTACAACAATAGTTTTAACGAAGCCATCCACATCTTCACGATGGGGTTCCTCTAATTCTCCCTCATAAGGTATCCTACATACCGCGCAAAAATGACGTAAAGACATTTCTTTGAATTCATCATATAAATGAAATGATACTGCAGGCGGTGACTTCTTAGGATAATAATAAAAGTTTTGCACGAAAGTATTGGTAAGTAAGAGATACTGATTGATTCGGTCGTTCATGAAACCGGTGAGGCCTGCAGTCCGATTAAAGCATAAAAGTCTTCATGAATTCCGGCTTCCTTCAAGAAATCCTCACATGGCCATTCACATGACCGTACTTCCGCTAAGCGAGGAAGATTATACTTGGGTTTTTCCTTCTCTCTGTCTTGTTTTTCCTTAGAGCTTTGGCTAGAAGAGCCTTTAAAGAACCTCCTTAACATTTTCTGAAAATTTCTAAAATTTTAGTAACTTCAAAATAAAAGTGGATAAAACTAAACAAGATTGATAGCAACTACTCCTACAAGTGCCTAGAGCCTATATCATGCATTGGAATTGCTTGGGACCTCAAAAATTTAACATGCAAGCTCAAGAACATGGTCACCTATGCAGCAAAAATTTGCAATGAATAAAGCACTAGAACAAAAACTAATTTGACCAATGGAGGAGTCACATACCAAGCAACAATCTCCCAAAGCAGTTTTGTGAATGGAGCTTTGAGCTAGGAGATCGAAAATCGCAGCAAAACGAGCTAGAACTCGTGCTTGAGCTGGATGGGGATTTTTTTTGGGTAGAAGATGAAGTGTGTGGGTGCTGGCATAAGTGGAGGGGAGCCACCAGGGGCCCACGAGACAGGGGGCGCGCCCTACAGGGGGGCGGGGAGGGGGGGGGCGCCCTCCTCTCTCGTGGCCTGGTGCTTGGCCCTCCTGCAGTGTTTTCAGTGCCTAAAATCCTCAAATATTCCAGAAAAAATCATACTAAATTTGCAGGGCATTTGGAGCACTTTTATTTTCGGACTATTTTTTAATGCACGGATAATTCAGAAAACAGACAAATAATACTATTTTTGCTTTATTTATTCTAAATAACAGAAAGTAAAAAGAGGGTACAGAAGGTTGTGCCTTCTAGTTTCATCCATCTCGTGATCATCAAAATGAACCCACTAACAAGGTTGATCAAGTCTTGTTAACAAACTCATTCCGAATAACACGGAACCGGAGAAATTTCGAATAACACTAAGTTACCTCAACGGGGATATGAAAATCCCCAACAATAAGAATATCATACTTTTTCTTGACAGTAGGGAGAGGAAATTCAAAACCTCCAAAAATGATAGTTGGAACTTTTTCAATAGAATTGATGCTATGAACTTGAGATTGTTTCCTCGGAAAGTGTACCGTATGCTCATTACCATTAACATGAAAAGTGACATTGCCTTTGTTGCAATCAATAACAGCCCCTGCAGTATTAAGAAAAGGTCTACCAAGGATAATAGACATACTATCGTCCTCGGGAATATCAAGAATAACAAAGTCCGTTAAGATAGTGACATTTGCAACCACAACAGGCACATCCTCACAAATACCGACAGGTATAGCAGTTGATTTATCAGCCATTTGCAAAGATATTTCAGTAGGTGTCAACTTATTCAATTCAAGTCTACGATATAAAGAGAGAGGCATAACACTAACACCGGCTCCAAGATCACATAAAGCAGTTCTAACATAATTTCTTTTAATAGAGCATGGTATAGTTGGTACACCCGGATCTCCAAGTTTCTTTGGTATTCCACCCTTAAAAGTGTAATTAGCAAGCATGGTGGAAATTTCAGCTTCCGGTATCTTTCTTTTATTTGTGATGATATCCTTCATATACTTAGCATAAGGATTTACTTTAAGCATATCAGTTAAGCGCATACGTAAGAAAATAGGTCTAATCATTTCAGCAAAGCGCTCAAAATCCTCATCATCCTTTGACTTGGATGGTTTAGGAGGAAAGGGCATGGGTTTCTGAACCCATGGTTCTCTTTCTTTACCGTGCTTCCTAGCAACAAAATCTCTCTTATCATAACGTTGATTCTTTGATTGTGGGTTATCAAGATCAACAGCAGGTTCAATCTCTACATCATTGTTTTTGCTAGGTTGAGCATCAACATGAACATTATCATTAACATTATCACTAGGTTCATGTTCATCACCTGATTGTGTTTCAGCATCAGAAATAGAAATATCATTGGGATTCTCAGGTGTGTCTACAGTAGGTTCACTAGAAGCATGCAAAGTCCTATCGTTTTTCTTTTTCTTCTTTTAGAAGAACTAGGTGCCTCTAAATTATTTCTCTGAGAATCTTGCTCGATTCTCTTAGGGTGGCCTTCAGGATACAAAGGTTCCTGAGTCATTCTACCAGTTCTAGTAGCCACTCTAACAGCAAAGTCATTTTTATTATTCAATTCATCAAGCAAATCATTTTGAGCTTTAAGTACTTGCTCAGCTTGAGTAGCAACCATAGAAGCATATTTGCTAACGCGGTGAAGTTCATCTTTAACTCTAGCCAGATTATCACCTACGCGTCCTATCTCGAAAGCATTATTCTTTAACTCTCTACCAACATAAGCATTAAAACTTTCTTGTCTAGCCATAAAGTCATCAAATTCATCTAAGCATGGGCTATGAAATTTAGTAGAGGGTATTTCAACTTTATCATATCTATAGAGAGAATTTACCTTTACTACCTGTGTCGGGTTATCAAGACAATGTGGTTCTTCAGGCGGTATATTAAGACCATGTATTTCTTCAATAGGAGGTAAATTCTTAACATCTTCAGCTTTAATACCTTTTTCTTTCATTGATTTCTTTGCCTCTTGCATATCTTCAGGACTGAGAAATAAAACACCTCTCTTCTTCGGAGTGGGTTTAGGAATAGGCTCAGGAGTTGGCTCAATTGGTTCAGGAATTACTTCAGGAACTGGCTCGGGAAGAGTCCAATTATTTTCATTAGTCAACATATTATTCAATAGTATTTCAGCTTCGTCGACTGTTCTTTCCCTGAAAACACAACCAGCACAACTATCCAAGTAGTCCTTGGAAGCATCGGTTAGTCCATTATAAAAGATATCAAGTATTTCATTTTTCTTAAGAGGATGATCAGGCAAAGCATTAAGTAACCGGAGAAGCCTCCCCCAAGCTTGTGGGAGACTCTCTTCTTTGATTTGCACAAAATTATATATTTCCCGCAAGGCAGCTTGTTTCTTATGAGCAGGGAAATATTTAGCACAGAAGTAATAAATCATATCCTGGGGACTACGCACATAACCAGGAGCAAGAGAATTATACCAAGTCTTAACATCACCCTTTAATGAGAAAGGAGATACCTGAAGGATATATAAATAGAGAGACTTCTCATCATGAGTAAATAGGGTGGCTATATCATTCAACTTGGTAAGATGTGCCACAACAATTTCAGATTCAAGGACATAAAAAGGATCAGATTCAACTAAAGTAACAATATCAAGATCAACAGAGAATTCATAATCCTTATCAGTAACACAGATAGGTGAAGTAGCAAAATCAGGATCGGGTTTCATTCTAGCATTAAGAGACTGCTGCTTCCATTTAGCTAATAATTTCTTAAGATCATTTCAATCATTGCAAGCAAGAATTTCCATAGCAGCTTTTTCATTCATAACATAACCCTTAGGAACAACAGGTAAACATAATCATTAGGGGGACCTTCATCATCACTATCATCAGTAATAGGCTCTTCAGTAATTTCATTCCCCCTAACTCTAGCAAGTTGTTCATCAAGAAATTCACCTAATAGCAAAGTAGTATCACGCACAGAAGTAGTTTCATCATGCATAGCAGAAGTGACATCATCAATGACACGCGACATATCAGAATTCATAGCAATAGTAGGTTTAGGTGTCGCAAGCTTACTAATAACGGAAGGAGAATCTAGTGCAAGGCTAGATGGCAGTTCCTTACCTTCCCTTGTAGTTGAGGGCAAAATAGTAGTTCGATCGTCTTTCAAGTTCTTCATAGTGATCAACAGATATAAATCTCAAGTGACTCAGAGAATAGAGCTATGCTCCCCGGCAACGGCGCCAGAAATTAGTCTTGATAACCCACAAGTATAGGGGATCGCAACAGCTTTCGAGGGTAGAGTATTCAACCCAAATTTATTGATTCGACACAAGGGGAGACAAAGAATATTCTTGAGTATTAGCAGTTGAGTTGTCAGTTCAACCACACCTGGATAACTTAGTACCTACAGCAAAGTGTTTAGTAGCAAAAGTGGTATGATAATAATAGTAACGGTAGCAAAAGTAAAGATAAATGTTTTTGGGGTTTTGTAGTAGTTGTAACAGTAGCAACGGAAAAGTAAATAAGCGAAGAACAATATGTGAAAAGCTCATAGGCAATGGATCAGTGATGGATAATTATGCCGGATGCGATTCCTCATGCAATAGTTATAACATAGGGTGATATAGAACTAGCTCCAATTCATCAATGTAATGTAGGCATGTATTCCGTAAATAGTCATACGTGCTTATGGAAAAGAACTTGCATGACATCTTTTGTCCTACCCTCCCGTGTCAGCGGGGTCCTTACGGAAACTAAGGGATATTAAGGCCTCCTTTTAATAGAGAACCGGACCAAAGCATTAACACATAGTGAATACATGAACTCCTCAAACTACGGTCATCACCGAGAAGTATCCCGATTATTGTCACTTCGGGGTTGTCGGATCATAACACATAATAGGTGACTATAGACTTGCAAGATAGGATCAAGAACACACATATATTCATGAAAACATAATAGGTTTAGATCTGAAATCATGGCACTCGGGCCCTAGTGACAAGCATTAAGCATAGCGAAGTCATAGCAACATCAATCTCAGAACATAGTGGATACTAGGGATCAAACCCTAACAAAACTAACTTGATTACATGGTAAATCTCATCCAACCCATCACCGTCCAGCAAGCCTACGATGGAATTACTCACGCACGGCGGTGAGCATCATGAAATTGGTGATGGAGGATGGTTGATGATGACGACGGCGACGAATCCCCCTCTCCGGAGCCCCGAACGGACTCCAGATCAGCCCTCCCGAGAGAGATTAGGGCTTGGCGCGGCTCCGTGTCGTGAAACGCGATGAAACTTTTTCCCTGATTTTTTTCTCCCCGAGACGGTATATATGGAGTTGAAGTTGAGGTCGGAGGAGGTCCAGGGGGCCCACGAGATAGGAGGGCACGCCCTAGGGGGGGCGCCCCCCTGTGTCGTGGACAGCCTGTGGCCCCCCTGGCCTTGATTCTTTCGCCAAAATTCTTATTAATTCTGAAAAGTGCCTCCGTGGATTTCCAGGACATTCCAAGAACTTTTCTTTTCTACACATAAAACAACATCATGGCAGTTCTTCTGAAAACAGCGTCGGTCCGGTTTAGTTTCATTCAAATCATGCAAGTTAGAGTCCAAAACAAGGGCAAAAGTGTTTGGAAAAGTAGATACGTTGGAGACGTATCAACTGTCGAGATAATACGTTTCGTCGAATACATATTTCTGATCCCACTGAAGAAAAAATCTCTGCGAATAGGGTGCAATGTGCATATTCGTGAGCAATTGCGATTGTAAGAGCATCTCCAACAGGCGCGCTAAAAATCAGAATATCGCGCCGGGTGAGCCAGGTTTTGCGCGCGGCGGTGCGCTGGCTCCAGCGTCCGCCGCAAAATAAAGCGCGCCCGAGCCGCTCCAGCAGGCGCGCTATATTTCATTTTTTCTTGACGATTGCATACATAGCACACAAATATGGAGATAGTTTGCACATAGCCTGCTTCTACGATACAAAATGCGTACATCTAGGCTTCTCCAACGATATATATACACTACTAGGGAAAACCCTAGTAGTAGCGCAGGTTTTGAGGCTATCAGCAGTGCGGGCAGCCGCGCTACTACTACGGCGCTACAACTAACTGTTAGTAGTAGCGCCGTCTGCACTCGCGCTACTATTGTTTATTATATCAGCATCGCTTTTTTGGAATGCGCTACTATTAGTTAGCTATAGTGATTTCCTAGCCCCTCGCTACTGATATATCTTTCATCATTTTCCCCCGCTTCCTGCCCCATTTCGGTTTCAATAAACTGCAATTTCCAGATACTACTACTAGATATCAATTTCATAAAGCATTATAGATATTAGGTAGTACTCCCTCCATTCCAAATTACTCGTCGTGGTTTTAGTTCAAACCACGATGAGTAATTAGGAACGAAGGGGGAGTACTGGATAATAATTTCATGTATAGTCAACATGCATCCTCAAGCAGTACAAGGTCATATCGGCGACGATCATCATATGTAGTTCTAGATGATATCGACAACGATCATCATATGTAGTTCTAGATGATATCGACGACGATCATCATATGTAGTTCTAGATGATATAGCCACACACACATATGTAGTTCTAGATGATATCAAAGACGATCATCATCCTCAAGCCTTTGCGGTGGGTGTTCCTGATAGTAATTAGGATGGCCTGTCCAACACGAAGATTCTTGGCATCAATGAATCTCTTCCACCCAACCGAGTTTAAGTGTGTGCGACCGTCCGTGTCCGCGCGGTAAGTACAGGTTGTGACGGAGCCCCTTGCGGTAAGGCGTAGTCCAGCTGAGCCTTCTTCATCAGGCTCGATACCATAACTCACAGATAGGCTATTTGCCTATTTCTAAATAAGAAAAACATATCAATTAATAAAAAGCCTCGCACATACTCTTGCAAATAGGTATAATTGATTATCTACATTATTAATAGTTCCTTAGATTCTATACTAATAAGCATGTGATCGAACTCTACACTAAAGCATATCATCGACTAGATTCCATACAACATATCATTGAACTCTACACTAAGCATATCATCGGATAATTTGCATTTGTAAGTATAAGATACCATATCATGTCGATCCACCATGGTACTTGTCAGACGGGTCACGAATGGCACCCCGACAAAGTCAGCACGTGGTGGAATTATGTCCCATAGGTTGCACACCTCCTCCTCGCTCAGACTCATTCTTTGAGCTACCATGGCTTCATGAAGTGGGTCCTCATCATCTTCATCGAGTGGGTCTTCATTATCTTCATCATCTTCGTCATCTTCATCATCTTCATCATCTTCCACAAGGTTGATATAAATGACAGCCAACTTGGGTCTTTCTGCTCTGAGGGAGAAGCTGATCAACTCACCACCAGTAAGACGCATGCGGGTGAGGAAATGGGCCCATCCATCTCCTCTAATCTACGACATATTGTGTCCTTTCTCGACCTCCATAGTGTACGGCCCCCCAAGGAGCCTCAAATGTCACAGTGTCTCCTGTCAGCTTGTTGAATTTCAACCTCACATTGTATGGGACGATCTGTGTAAAAAAAAGCAATATGACACAATGAAGTAATGCCAACATTAAAAATAAAATAGTTGTTACATTTCATACAATTTCTTACCGTTGCATGACGAAAACTCGGCTAGAAGTAGATGCCGAACAGCTTGCCAGTTGCAAGACTGCTGGCGCACCTTGACTTGCACAAGGGACATGGTGGTGGTAGTGGTGGCACCATTTTCCTAAAGCAATATGAGCAAGGATTAACGATCCACTTCACAGGAAAGAAAAATAATTGTTAAATCAAAATATTCTATAAATCAACTAAATCAACTAGCCTACTAAATCAACTAAATCAAAATGTTCTATGAATCAACTAAATCAACTAGCCTACTAAATCAACTTGCCTACTAAATCAACTAAATCAAAATGTTCTAAATCAACTAAATCAACTAGCCTACTAAATCAACTAAATCATAATGTTGCATATGAACTAGCCTACTAAATCAAAATATAGCAGGGAGGAGGGAGAAGGAGGGGCGACTGGAGGAGGGAGGAGAGAGTAGGACGGAGGAGGAAGGGCGGAGCGAGGAGGGGCCGGCCGACGGCGAGTCGAGGGAGGACGAAGGAGGAGGGCGGTACCGAGTCCAGCGAGGAGGAAGAGGTGACGGCGGTGCTGAGGAAAGAGGGGTAGGCGACGTCGGCTGGCGGGGGAGGACCGGCGCGCGCGGGGGGGGGGGGGTTGAGAGGGAGATGGAGTGAGTGTGAGTGTGAGTGTGGATCGGATAGAGGAGAGCGTGGGTGGTGGGAGATAGCTAGTTTTAGCAGTAGCGCTCTAAAGGTAAAGGCGCTACTACTAAACTACCTAGCAGTAGCGCGCTCCGAATTAACACCCTACTGCTAGAACTAGCTTCGCGGCGGGGTCGTGAGAATTATAGCAGTAGCACGGCTTAGAGGAGGCGCGCTACTGCTACGTTTATTTCAGCAGCGAGTACTGCAGGAGAGCGCTACTGCTACATTGCAGCAGTGCCTTAATTTAAAACTCGCTACTGGTAAGATCCTGTGTATAAGATTTTCTCTAGTAGTGATAGTTCTACTTCGTCCACATAGCCTGCTTCTATGATACAAAATAAAACGAAAAACTACTACTACTCGTCATTCTCCGACTTGGACTCTGCCTCGGTGATGTCCTCCTCCGACGTCTGAGCATAGGCGTCAAGGAACCGCTCGTCGCGGGAGTCCCAGGATGACGCATCTCCTAGCGCCATGTTATATTTAGCGGCCGCCTTTCGCGTTCGCTTGTCCTCGCGATAGGCGGCCCGCTCCTTCCTTCTCTCCTCCCTCCTCTCGGCGAAGAACTGTTCCTCGTTGATGATGTCTTGCGGGAAACGTTGCCTCCACAGTGTCATGGCTTCCTCGTCCATCTCGGCCAGGCTAAGACGGCGCTTCCGCCTCCGGTGTTTGCGACGATCCTCGTCAGTGTTAAGCCGCGGGAAAGGTGCCAACTCATGTGCCCGCTCCCGTGTCGCCACGTCGGTGAAGTTCATGTCCCAACGGGACCACCGAAGGCGCCACGCCGCAGCGTCGTACGCGCGGACGCCATCCTGGGCGGTGTCGAAGGTTCCGAGGCCGAGGCGCACGCCGCCGCCCGACTGAATCGAGGCGGAATAGGTGCCAGACGGACGCACGCGGACGCTGCGGTACCCTGAACCTCCCTGGCGGCGAGGCGGCATGGTGACACGATGGTGGCGTGTCGGCGGCGAGGAGAGAAAGCAGTGGAGGGAGCGAGAGAGAGAGCGGCAGAGGGCGCTGCAATTTTATAGGCACGCCGGACACGGTGCGCCAAATCTAGCGCGCGAGCTGCCGCCTTTTCCCGCACGCGCGCAATCGTTTTCCCACGCGCTAGTTTGCTGCCACCGCTGGCCGCGCGCTAAAAAGCTAGTTTACCGCGCGCGCGTCTTTTAGTGCGGCTGTCGAAGATGCTCTAATGTGTTAAAAAAAACTGTCGTTGTTGCGCAAGGTAGGTCGAGTTATGCACTAGCGCGTAGGTAAAACGCGCACACACAGTAGACCAGACTAAGACTAGTTCACCTCGGTGCATGCTGAAATTAGTCAATATATGAACTCGCAAAGTAGCGTCACCGTCGGATTAGCTACAATGGCGACATCGCCTTTTGGACAAGAATGATCACGTTCGTACCGCCAAGAGAAACGTCAAGGCCGTAGCTAATTTCTCTGTCTTATAAGAGCATCTCGCGCTATACAAGCCGCGCGCTGAAAAAGATGTCTATATAGCACGCGCGAGAAACAACGTGTTGAAGCTGTAAAATAAAACACACATAAAAATAGAGCCATAAATTTAGCGCACGAGGGCTGTGGGGCTGCAAATTTGAGGTGCCGGCTTGTGCTCGCGGGCTGCTGTAGGTGGGGCCGTCGGGTTGTGCGCCATGTTTTTGTGCGTCTGGTAAACCTGTCACGCACAAAAACACAATTTCAACGTTGTGAAACTTTTTTAACGCGCGGCGCTATCGCGCGTTTGTTGGAGATGCTCTAATATAAGAGTGTTTTTCTTATATTATATTCCCTTCGTCCAAAAATACTTGTCATCAAAATGAATAAAAAGGATGTATCAAGACGTATGGAGTACTCTTATATTATGAGACGGAGTGAGAGTAAATAGCTAGCTTTGTGTAGGTGCCCCGGGAGTAGAAAATCAAGTCTCCTGATGATCTCGTTGCACGCACCTTGAAGTTGGTCGATGGACCGGTCACGTTCTGCCGTCCTCGTCCTCGTCGTCGCCGTCTTCCTCCTGTGCGCGTCCGCCAAGGACCAGCTGGCCGTGGGGGAGAAGCTCCTGGCCGGGCAATCCCTCGTGTCCGACGGCGGCGCCTTCGCTCTCGGCTTCTTCTCCCCAGAAGACGCCGCTGGCCCGGCGAGGCGGTATCTTGGCATATGGTACAACGGCATCCCCGGGCCTCGCACCGTCATCTGGGTGGTCAACCGGGAAGCCCCGGCAGCCGGCGCCCCGACGCTCGCCCTGGCCAACGACTCCCGCCTTGTCATGTCCGACGCCGACGGCCGCGTGCTCTGGAACACGACCCTCGCGGGCAGTTCATCACCACAGGCGCCGGCAGCGGCCGTGCTGACGAACGAGGGCAACCTGGTCGTCCAGCAAGCGAACGGCCCCGCGTTGTGGCAGAGCTTCGACCACCCGACGGACACGTTCATTCCGGGGATGAGGATGCGGCTGAGCCACCGGACGGGCAAGGGCGACCGCATCGTGTCCTGGAAATCCCCCGGCGACCCTGCGCCGGGGCGCTTTTCCTACGGCCTGGATCCCAGCACGTCGCTGCAGCTGCTCATGTGGAACGGGACGCGCCCCTACTGGCGCACTCCCATCTGGGAGGGGTACGCCGTGACCAGCCTGTACGTCAACGCCGGCACGGTAATCTACACGGCGCTAGTCGACACGGACGAGGAGATCTCCATGGCGTTAACCGTCTCCGACGGCGCGGCGCCCACGCGGTACTTGGTGACCAGCTCCGGCAGGTTGCAACTCCTCAACTGGAACGGCACCTTGTCGGCATGGGTCACGGCCCAGTCGTGGCCGCCGAGCGGGTGCAGCACATACAGTCGCTGCGGCGCGTACGGGTACTGCGACGTCACAGCGGCGCCCGCGGCGTGCAGGTGCCTGGACGGCTTCGAGCCGGCGAGCACGGCGGACTGGAGCGCCGGCAGGTTCGAGCAGGGGTGCCAGCGAAAGCAGGCGTTGCCGCAATGCGGCGGAATCGGGATAGGTTTCGTGGCGATGCCGAGCATGAAGGTGCCGGACAGGTTCTCGATCGACTCCGACAACCGGAGCGCGGGGGAGTGCGCGGCCAGGTGCGCCGCAACTTGCTCGTGCGTGGCATATGCGTACACCAACGTGCAGAGCAGCAGCGCCAAGGACGAACTGATCAAGTGCGTGGTGTGGGCAGGGGAGCTCGTCGACGCGCAGATGATTGGCCCGCGCTGGGGCGGCGAGACGCTCTACCTCCGCGTGCCCGTTGCTGCTGCCTCCACAGGTACAACAGAAACATATGCTTCTTTTGCCGAACTTTTATCCGTTGAAATCTTTACTGAATTCAAACAAAACAAATTTGCCAGTGCCGGTGTTAGCCCTGCCGAACACAGGTAGAAAGTCCAGTAGACATGCAGTAAAGATAGCCCTGCCGGTGTTAGCAGCCGTCCTGCTGCTCACATGCATTTTCTTTGTATGGTTCTGGAGATTCAGAGGTACAGTTGTATGTTTTCCCCCCTTTTTTTTTCTTTCTTAACTATGAACATCTCATGCTCGATCATTCTTTCAAAAAAAAATGCTCACAACACCAATTTGACAGTCAAGGGAAGAAAAACCGAGAGCCAAAATAAGACCACGGACACGTTGAGCAAAATCAGAGGAGATGACACCGGAAACCTTGAGTTCCCGTCCATACGGTTCGCCGACATTGTCGCCGCCACGGACAACTTCTCCAAAACACACATGATCGGACGCGGAGGGTTCGGCAAGGTCTACAAGGTACTACTTCTACTCAGCTTTGCGAAAAATTAGCACAATAGCTAAATGTCAATGGATAGTTTTTGGATTTGGGTCAGTCGATTTTGAGAAGGAAGAAGGAAGCGCCGGAGATGAAGAAGGACATGGTGAGGCCGCCGGCGTTGGGGAAGAACACCCCCACTATCTATCTTAGGGTGGCGGGTGCAGGTTCGCCTGAGAAGCACCCCCACTATCTATCTTAGAGTGGCAGGTGGGGTGCTGCTTCGCCGGAGTTTTTTGGATGGTCGTCGGGCTTATAGGGGATGGCCAGGACAGATGGCAAGACTGGCGGTGGGAGGCGGTTCAGGGAAGAGAGGCGGTCATGAGAGCACCGCTGGCCGCGGACGGCGGAGGGGTGGTTCCAAGGAAGATGAAAGCGGCAGGTAGAAGAGGATGATCCGACCCTTGATTTCACATCCAATGACTGGAAAAGTCGACTGACCGCATTTTTTAAGGCCTGTTTGGATAGCGACCTGAGAGGTCATGCCTGATAAAATATGTGCCTAAGAGTAGCCTGAAATTTCTACCCCTTTTGGCTGACAAGGCACCCATGATACGGAATAGCTTCATACACGATGTTTTATGTACGTCACGTGGACGATGCTAGGATCTCACATTTTTTATTTATCTAACGGTGATTAGCTACTGTCGTGCACACATCGGCTGGAAAAACGTCGGCTGCCTAGCACTGCTCCCCATGATAAGATGTTGTTTGGTTCACGCCTGAGCCTCAGAGTAAAAAATGACATCACTCATTAATTGGTACCAGCATGGAAAGTACATGCATGAACCACTGAATATACTACCCGTATTAGGATGTAGTATTGCCCTATCTCCACCGTTGGATCACAAAAATGAACGTACCAAAATAGTTAGATGTACTGTAAAAGGTGTCTTAAACTATGTTTGTATGTACGTGCCTGGCTCAGGCCTCCTATTTTGCTTGCCTGTGCGCTCATGACAGGCCAAGCCAGTGAAGAAAGGGCTCAGGGTGTCAAGCAAAGAAGGTTCGGGCTAGTGTTCGGCTTGCTTGTGGCCAGTCAATTGTTTCTCAGGACGGCAACCAAACAGCCCATAGACAGTCCCAAATTTCAGTCACCTGAAATTTCCTGTTGTGTCAGTTTAGCAGAAAATTCCTGTTCTGTTCAGTCACGATCTCACTCACTGCACTTGTTTCTGTTTACCATTGGGAAGGGAACGTTGGAAGGCGGTCATGTGATTGCTGTGAAAAGACTGAGCAAGGACTCAGATCAGGGAGCAGAGGAGTTCATGAACGAGGCCATTCTGATAGCCAAGCTGCAGCACCGGAACCTGGTCCGCTTGCTCGTCTGCTGCACCGAGGGGGCCGAGAAGCTGCTCATCTACGAGTACCTCCCCAACAAGGGCCTCAACGCCATCCTCTTCGGTACATATAATGTTCAGACATCACAACGGAAATTACTGCATTGTTTTTGCTGAAGTTTCATGTGGCATTTGCTGGTGTTCATTGCAGACAGCGCGAGAAAAGCGGTGCTGGGCTGGCCGACGCGGCTGGGGATCATCAAGGGGGTGGCTAGGGGGCTGCTCTACCTGCACCAGGACTCGAGGCTGACGGTGATACACCGGGACCTCAAGGCCAGCAACGTGCTGCTGGACGCCGAGATGCGGCCCAAGATGGCCGACTTCGGCATGGCCAAGATCTTCGGCGACAACCAGGTCAAAGCCAACACCCGGAAAGTCGTCGGAACATAGTGAGTTATCTGAATTCTGAACACCATGCAAGAAAAAGAAATTATTCTTGTTTTGAGTTTTTTGAACAAGTAAATTTTTGTTTTAAGCTGGTACAACATTCAACAAACATGTGGAAACTTTTCTGATGAAAAAGTAATGTGTGGACAGTGGCTACATTGCTCCTGAGTACTCGACGCAGGGCGTCTTCTCCGTCAGATCTGACGTGTACAGCTTCGGCGTGCTGCTGCTTGAGATCGTGAGCGGCATCAGGATAAGCGCAATGGACGGCATCATGGAGTGTCCTAGCCTGACAGTCTATGTAAGCACCTGAACAAAAACTGACAGTACCAAACCAAATACTTGCAGTTAACTTCTTTTTGCAGCACACTGTCATGATCAAATCCATATTCATCTTTACAATAGGCATACACAGATGGTTGATTTGATTGCTTCATGTAGGCATGGAGCCTGTGGGGGGAAGGGAAGGCAGGTAAGCTGGTGGATCCATCCATGGCAGAGAGCTGTTCGCAGGATGAGGCCATGCTCTGCATCCACGTCGGCCTCCTGTGCGTGGAGGACGACCCGAGCAGGAGGCCGCTAATGTCGTCCGTCGTGTCCATCTTAGAGAATGGAAGCGCGCCGGTGGTGGCATCGGCGTCTCTTCCGGCGCCGAACCAGACAGGGTACCTTAAAATGATGGGAGAGAAGAGCCAAAGAAGCAATCTCGAGAACACGAACGCCATGACCATGACCGCTCTTCAGGGACGGTAGTACGGCAGTAACTGCAGCTTTCTTCAGAAAGAAGCTGCACTAGTCCTAGTGTTCCATCTACTAGGGAAACCCCTAGATTTGTAGAGCATTTATCGTTGACAAAAATGGCAGACGTATTTATACGAGTTTTGAGTTGATCAACCTTGAAATGAACCGTAAGAATGTCTTGCTGAATTGACATCTTTACCATGTTAGACTTGACAATTATTCGAGCAGACCCCCAAAATGTCGTGCTGTTTTAGGCCAAGTTGGGCATCAGGAGATGTGATTTTTTTTCAAAAGTTGTATCATGTGACATATTTCCAGTTTCTACCCTGGCCAGCCCATGACATATTATATGCCTCATCCTCCTGCTCTTCTCTTTCGGATATCAAAGCCTCCAATCCCCCTTCTCCCTCCTCTGCCTGTCGTCGTAATCCAGGGCGTGCTACAGTGCACTGCAGCGGCGTTCGGAGCATTGCTATACAGCTGATGCTTTGTGCACGATACTCAGACGACTATGCCCATCAGGCCTTTCGTAAAGAGAGGTGCTACACACACGACAAATTTTGCATGATAGATAGACGACGCTGGAATCCAACCGGAAATGCATATGACTGAGAACAGCAGTAGCCACTGGATTTGCTTGTCGTGCACAGGTCGGGCACAAGTACCGTGCGTGAAGCTGTTTCGGTTCGTAAATTAGAGCCACATCAATCTCTCCGTGTAGAGTCTGTGTCGGCATCGGCCATACCACGTCGCGTGTACATCGATTTCGCTTCCGTAATAATTTCCCGTAGACCACTACTTTGGCTCGCTCAATTGTCGTTGTTGGCCACTTTCATCTAAAATGCTAGACATACAAAGACTTACACGCTTTTACACGCTCCTTCCATCTAACAACCAATCACAAACCTCTCCCCCCCTGATTTTCAGGGGTGGGCCGCCCCGCTCACCTATTGACCAATCAAGATTAACCATCCTGTAAAAGCCTGTAAATCGTTTGTACGTGTAGCATTGCCGCTTGCGTGTACGTAACGCGCACACACTAGAGACGAGACTGAAACTAGTCAGTACGTATGACTCCACAAAGTCGTGTCCTCGTGTGGTGGCTGCATCGCCTTGCAGAGCCAAGAGCAAGAACGTAAGGTTCATGCACTGCCCTGACGAAGTCGAAATGTCGCCAAACAAGAGTAAAGAGGTAATGTGGCTGCACGCACCTTGAATTTGATCCATGGACCTGTCACGTTCTGTTGCCGTCCTCATCGCCGTCGCCGCCGTCTGCCTCCCGTGCATTTCGGCCGAGGACCAGCTGGCCGTCGGGGACAAGCTACAGTCCGGGGAGATCATCGTGTCCTACAGCGGCGCCTTCGCCCTGGGCTTCTTCTCCCCGGACGACTCAGCCGCGACACGGTTGTACCTTGGCTATGGTACCGTAGCATCCCCGGGCCTCGCACCGTAGTCTGGGTGGCCAACCGGGACGCCCCGGCCGCCGGCGCTCCGACGCTCACGCTGGCCAACGACTCCAGCCTCGTCCCGTCCGACCCCAACGGCCGCGTGCTCTGGAACACGACCGGCGTGGGCAGCTCGTCCTTGCAGACGGCGCCAGCCGAGCTCGGGAACGACGGCAACTTGCTCATCCAGCTGCCGGACGGCACGGTGGTGTGGCAGAGCTTCGACCACCCGACGGACACGTTCCTGCCGAGGATGGAGGTGCGGCTGAGCCACACGGGCATGGCTGGCTGGCTCGTGTCCTGGAGATCTCCACGCGACCCGGCGCCGGGGCCCTTCTCCTACGGCCTGGACCCCGGCTCGTCGCTGCAGCTGCTCATGTGGAACGGCACGCGCCCCTACGTACTGGCGCAATCCCGTCTGGACGGGGCACAACGTCTCCACCAACTACATCAGCGCCGGCACGGTCAGCACGGCGGTCGTGGCCTCCGAGGAGGAGGTCGCCATCACCTTCACTGTGCCCGTCGGCGCGGCGCCCATGCGGTACGTGCTGACCAGCTCTGGCAGATTTTTTGTCGAAAGAGACCATCTGCTCAACAGAATTGCCAAACAGACCCCATCCGGATGAAAGTGACAGAAAAGACCCCCTAAACCGTGGCGGCAGGTGTGCCGGGCGACGCGTGGCACCTGCCGTCACGGTGCGAGGCGGCAAGCCGGTGATTACAGGAATCGACGCGAGCAACGGAACAGGATGGCAGTGTGGGGCCCAGCCGCCTCTGGTGGTGGCGGCAGCACTGTAGCAGCGGGCCGCGCCGCCTGGAGGGCTGGCGGCAGGCCTGTGCGCTGCGCGCTGCCTCGGTTGGGAGACGACTTCCAGGCTTGCATCCCGTCTCCCACACTTGCATCAATCAAGGCAGCTCATCAATCAAACAGACGTTAGCATCATCATCTGAATTCGACAGTGATCTATCATTTCCATCTAATGTACCTAATGTACCCCTGACCCCTGTAGCTATGCTACGCACAACCGAACGCGATATTTGGTGCGCATGCACTTGGCGAGCACTCTGCACTCGGGAGAGCCGACGAGACGAAACCTTGGAAAAAGATGAGCGTCGGTCAGTCGGCTTGCATCCCGTCTCCCAGCAACGCCGTGGGCGCACGCAACTCAAGTTCTGTTCAGACTTTCCGATAGCTACTCTCCAACCACAACGCAGCGCACAGGCCTGCCGCCAGCCTTCCAGGCGGCCGGGCCCGCCGCTACAGTATTGCCGCCACCACCTGAGCGGCTGGGCCCCACACTGCCATCCCGTTTCGTTGTTCGCGCCGATTCCCGTAATCACCGGCCTGGTGCCTGGCACCGTGCCGCCTCCCACCATGGCGGCAGGTGCCACACGTCGCCCGGCGCGCCTGCCACCACGGCTCAGAGAGTCTTTTTTGTTATTTTTGTTTAGAGGGGATCTTTTTTGGTAATTCTATTGGGCAAATGGTCTCTTTCGACAAAAAATCGGCTCCGGCAGCTTCCAGCTTCTCAGCTGGAACGGCACCACGTCGGCCTGGGACACGCTCCAGTCGTGGCCGTCGAGCGGGTGCAGCAGCTATGGGCGCTGCGGCGCGTACGGGTACTGCGACGTCATGGCGGCGCCGGCGGCGTGCAGGTGCCTCGATGGGTTCGAGCCAGCAAGTGCGGCGGAGTGGAGCTCCGGCAGGTTCGAGCAGGTGTGCCGGCGGAATCAGGCACTGCCGGCATGCGGCAGCGACGGGGAGGGTTTTGTGTCGATGCCGAGCATGACGGTGCCGGACAAGTTCATGCTCGGCGCCGGCAACCGGAGCGCGGAGGATTGCGCGGCGAGGTGCGCAGCCAACTGCTCGTGTGTGGCCTACGCGTACGCGGGCGAACTGGGCCGGTGCCTGGTGTGGGCAGAGGAGCTCGTCGACGCACAGATGATCGGCGCGGCCGGCGAGCTCTACCTCCGCCTCCCCGTGCCCATTGCTGCTACTTCCACAGGTACAACAGAAACATATGCATTTTCCCCATCGAACTTTCTCGAAATTCTGTCGAATCTTTACCGAATTCAGACCACAAAATGTGTTTTTTCATCAAACTTTTTCCCTGCATTTCAATGTGCAGGTAGAAATGCAGTCAAGATAGCACTGCCGTTGTTGGCAGCTGCCCTGCTGCTCTCATGCATTTGCTTCCTATGGTTCCGTAGATTCAGAGGTACATTCATTTTTTTTCCCTTCTCTTTCTTACATCAAAACATGTCATGCTCGATCATTCTTACACAAAATGCTCACAACGCCTATTCCACAGGCAAGGGAACTAATTTCACCGAGAGCCAAAATAAGCTGGTGCCCGGGACCGGGACCACAAACACATCTAGCGAAATCGGAGAAGTAGATCACAGTGGTGACCTTGAGTTCCCCTCCATACGGTTCGCCGATATCGTCGCCGCCACGGACAACTTCTCCAAGACATTGATGATCGGACGAGGAGGTTTCGGCAAGGTTTACAAGGTATACTCATAGTATTGAAGAGTGAGCTATGCTAAACATCAGCATTCCTTCGAATTAGCTATAGTGACACAATAGCGGGGCACTAGCCGAAAATTCCTTTTTGGATCTTGTGCTCCAAGAACCTGGACTTTAAAAAATAAGCATAACTTCCTCCGTCCCAAAATAGTGACTCCATTTTATACTAACTTTAACACGAAGTTAGTACAAAATTGAGCAAAGTTACACTAGTAAAAAAGAGGGCTTTGGTCCAGGTCAGGTTAGCCCATTAGTCTTGGTTCAGTCCAGAACCGGGACCCATGAGGGCATTGATAAGGTTCGTGAGCCCAGGGGGGCGGCCGGGCCACGTGGGCCATTTGTCCCGGTTCGTCTGGACCTTTTAGTCCTGGTTGGTGCCACGAACCGGGAATAAAGGATGCGATGCCCATTAGTATCGGTTCGTGGCACCAACCGATACTAAAGGTTACACCTTTAGTACCGGTTCGAGCCACCAACCGGTACTAATGGGGTTTGAGGCATTAGTACCGGTTCATGGCACGAACCGATACTAAAGGTCCCATTTTAAAACTCTACCCCCCACCCCCCACCCCCCATCGCCTTTTCAGTTTTAAAAAAATAAAATAAAATGATGAAAATGTCAAAAATAAAAGAAAATAAGTTTCCCATGTCATATGTGGTCTAGTTGTTGGGAAAATTTGCAAATGTGAATTTCGACTTTATTTGCAAAATCTCTCTGGAATTTGTAAAATGGGCATAACTTTTGTATACTAACTCGGATGAAAAAGTTTTTTATATGAAAAATCATCTATTCGAAAAGTTACATCCAAATTTAACCGGGGAAACCCCGTTAAACATTTTCAAAATCCTCAAAAACCTAACAGAAAAAAGTTACGGGGCTTTTAAGATCTGGAGGCAAAAAAATTCAAAAATATTTCAAACTTACTAGTGGCACACCGTAACAGAAAAAATATTAGTTTCGAATTTTTTTTGGGGAATTGTTTTTCAAAATATGATACGTAATATGAAAAAGAAAAAAATAGTTATGCTCAAATTTCAGTTTTTTTTAATCTTTGTTAAATCTGGTCAAACTATGGTCAAACTACTTATTCAAGAAGTATTAGTGTTACTAAATAATTATTCAAGAATATTGGTGTTACTAAATAATTATTTTAGTTTTTTTGAATTTTGGTCAAATCTGGTCAAACTGTGGTCAAACTAATTATTCAAGAAATATTAATGTTATTTTTTAGAACAATAGTTTCAAACTCAAACAGTGAAATGTGTGACTTCATGCTCAAGCTAAATTCCTGAAGTTAATAGGATTGATATCTTACTATTGTCAGGAAAACAACAAGTGCAGACTTGAAAATGAGGGAGAATAGAACTGTGACGCCCGGATAATTAAGCTACAGTAACCCTCCACTAATGATGCCACGTCACCTCGATTACTGTTGCTAATCTCGCGTTAGTTCGAAACCGATTTGAATTCAAATCCAAAATCAAGCAAACAATAAAAAATGTTCAAATATCAAAACAAAAATGTTCGGTGGGTGCCAAATAATGCATAGGTAATTATGGTGAAGTGAACACATTTTTAGAAAATGCCTAAATATTTTAAAATGAAATAAAACAGAAAAGAAAATAAATAAAAAAGAAAAAGTGAAAATAAGACAAAAGGAAAAGAAACCCCCGCCCCTCTCTTGGACCAGACGACCCAGCTCACAACCGGCCGGCCCATCCAGCCGGCCTGGCCCACCTCGCTCGGTCGCTCCCTCCCCTTCCCTGTTCCCCCGACCAGGGTCGAAACAGGGCGCGTCCCCGCCGCACCCCCTCGCCGGCGACGGGAGAGGATAAGGCCGCCACGCCCCCCCCGCCTCCTCGATCCCGCCTCCCACTCGCCCCCACTCTCGCCTCGGTTCTTGTGCCTCTCCTCCCCCAGATCAACCCCTCTCCTCTCCCTCTGCTTCGTTTTGGAGAGGAGACCGACGCGCTCGCCGCCGTTCCCTGTCATCACCACGGCCACCGCCATCGCCTCGACTCGCCGTGATGCCGTAGCAATCCTCCTTCGTCCTCCTCGTCCACTGGAGGCCTCGGCTGGAGCTGGGGAGCCCCGAATCACCGGATCCTCTTCGCCCACATCTACGTATGCCGCGTTCTTCTTCATCTCCGGCGCCAGCCTCTGCTGCTACTAATCTGTCACAGGCCTACGTGTGAGCCGCACGGTGAGCCCTCCCGCCTCCTGCTCCTCCCCGTTATCTCCCGCACGCGCTGTAGCTAGCTCGGTGTCGCGCCCGAGAGCTCACCGCCGCAGGTCGCTTCGCCGCCGTGGCCATGGCCTCTGTCGTGCTCGCCTGAGCGCGACATCGAACTCCTGGTGCTCGTAGGAGCCCAATGAGCCCACGCCTGAGCCTCCCCGTGCCTCCTAGCTTACTTTCAATCGACGTCCCGAGCGCGCTGCCGCCAAAGCTTGTCGCCGGCCGTGTTTCCGGCGACCATTTGGTCCAGTGCCACCGCGAAACAACGCGGAATGCCTGTACGGTTCGAACGCAAGTTGTTGCACGCGGTTTGGTGCTTCCTAGCGCGATCCCGATGATGTCCCGAACGCCACCACCGCCTCCACTCACCACCGGTGAAGATTCCGGCCGTTACGGCCCGAGCCACCACCACGGATGGATGCGGCCCAGCCTCACCGTTCGAACGCGCCCAACCGCGGCTGAAATGATGCGCCATAGGCGAATCCCGACGCTCGCTGGCGTTCGGCCGCTGCGCGCGAGCTCGCCGGAGCTACTCCGGCGGCTCCGCTGAGCTGGCACACCGGGGCCCACCCCTGGGTCACTGCTTGTGGGCCTGGGGGCCCCAACTGGCCACGTTGACCGAAGTCAACTACGCTGACGTGGCAGCTACTGCCACTGACATGCGGGCCCCATGCCATAAAACGAATAAAAACAAATAGATAAACTGCTAATTAATTAAATTAATTAATTAAAACCTAATCTCTCACTGACTACTGGACCCCACCTGCTAATTAAACCATTTAGTTAGTTTTAAAACTCTGTTAATGCCCCTGACAATGACATGTGGGTCCCACTGGACCCACCTGTCTGGGTTGACTGGTCAACCGACCAGTTGACCTACTGACATCACTCTGATGTCATGCTTGCGTCATCAAACACTGTTCTGGATAATGTTGGCTTTAGATAAATAATTAAAAATCAGAAAAAGATTTAAGTCTTTAGAAAATCATATCTTTTAACCGTAACTCGGATGAAAATACTTTCTACATGAAAGTTGCTCAGAACGATGAGACGAATCCGGATTCGCAGCCCGTTCGTCCGCCACACTTCCCTAGCATAGCGAACACGCAACTTCCCCCCCGGTTCATCTGTTCGAAAACGCGAAACACCGGGAATACTTTCCCGGATGTTTTCCCCCTTCGTTGGTATCACCACTACCGCGATTCGGCACACCTAGCATCGTTACTTGTCATGTCATGCATTGATATGCATCTGTTTGCATTGTACTCATTGTTTCTTCCCCCTCTTCTCTCTGGTAGACACCAAGACCGACGCTGCTGCTGCCCAGTTCGAATACGGAGTTGACGACCCCTCCTACTTGCCAGAGCAACCAGGCAAGCCCCCCCCCCCTTGATCACCAGATATCGCCTATTCTTCTCTATACTGCTTGCATTAGAGTAGTGTAGCATGTTACTGTTCGGTTACTCCTATTCTGTTGCATATCCTGTCATTGTTTCTACAGTCATTGATACCTTACCCGCAATCCTAAATGCTTAGTATAGGATGCTAGTTATCATCATTGGCCCTACATTCTTGTCAGTCTGCCTTGCAATAGTATTGGGCCGTGATCACTCGGGAGGTGATCACGGGTATATACTATACTTATATACATACTATACAGATGGTGACTAAAGTCGGGTCGGCTCGTTGAGTACCCGCGAGTGATTCACGGATTGGGGGCTGAAAGGACCTTTGTCCCGACGGCCCTCTGTGTGGATCTTTGTGGCGGAGCGACAGGGCAGGTTGAGACCACCCAGGTGAGAGGTGGGCCTGGCCCTGGTCGGCATTCGCGGTTGCTTCATGATAACACGCTTAACGAGATCTTGGTATTTGATCTGAGTCTGGCCATTGGCCTATACGCACTAACCAACTACACGGGAAAGATATGGGCTCTCGACGTCGTGGTATCAGCTGAAGCCTTCGTGACGTCAGTGACTGAGTGGCGTGCGCCGGATTGGAACGTAAGCCTGCTCTTGTATTAAGGGGGCTAGTTCTGCTTCCGGCCGCCCTCGCAACGTGCAGGTGTGCAATGGGCGATGGGCCCAGACCCCTGCGCGCATAGGATTTAGACCGGCGTGCCGACCTCTCTGTTGTGCCTAGGTGGGGCTACGATGTGTTGATCTTTCGAGGCCGGGCATGACACAGGAAAGTGTGTCCGGCCAAATGGGATCGAGCGTGTTGGGTTATGTGGTGCACCCCTGCAGGGAAGATAATCTATTCGAATAGCCGTGTCCCTCGGTAAAAGGACGACCCAAAGTTGTACCTTAACCTTATGACAACTAGAACAGGATACTTAATAAAACACACCCAGACAAGTTCCACAGAAAACCCGGTGATCGCTCTTCCACAGGGTGACGAGGGGAGGATCGCCGGATAGGATTATGCTATGCGATGCTACTTGGAGGACTTCACTCTACTCTCTTCTACATGCTGCAAGACGGAGGCTGCCAGAAGCGTAGTCTTCGATAGGACTAGCTATCCCCCCTCTTATTCTGGCATTCTGCTGTTCAGTCCACTCATATTGCCTCCTTACACATATACCCATGCATATGTAGTGTAGCTCCTTGCTTGCGAGTACTTTGAATGAGTACTCACGGTTGCTTTGCTCCCTCTTTTCCCCTATTTTTCTCTTCTTCTCGGATGCCGCAACCAGACGTTGGAGCCCAGGATCCAGACGCCACCGTCGACGATGACTACTACTCTGGAGGTGCCTACTGCTACGTGCAGGCCGCTGACGACGACCAGGAATAGTTTAGGAGGATCCCAGACAGGAGGCCTGCGCCTCTTTCGATCTGTATCCAGTTTGTGCTAGCCATCTTATGGCAACTTGTTTAACTTATGTCTGTATTCAGATATTGTTGCTTCCGCTGACTCGTCTATGATCGAGCACTTGTATTCGAGCCCTCGAGGCCCCTGGCTTGTATTATGATGCTTGTATGACTTATTCTATTTGTAGAGTTGTGTTGTGATATATTCCCGTGAGTCCCTGATCTTGATCGTACACGTTTGCGTGTATGATTAGTGTACGATTGAATCGGGGGCGTCACAAGAACCCGAAAGTTAAGCGTGCTCAGGCTGGAGTAGTGAGAGGATGGGTGACCGTCCGGGAAGTTAGATGATGAGGGGTGATTAGAGGTTAAATTGAGCAGTGATGAGGGGTGATTAGAGATGAGAGGTTAAAATATTTCTGAAATTTGAAAATCCAAAAGAAATATTCCAAAAAAAAAATTCAATTTTTTTTAAAAAATCATAAAATTTCCTTTAGTACCGGTTGATGTTACCAACCGGGACTAAAGATGGACCTCCAGGCAGCGGTCACGTGGAGAGCCTTTAGTCCCGGTTCGTGTAAGAACCGGGACTAAAGGGGGAGGCTTTAGTAACGACCCTTTAGTCCCAGGTTCCAGAACCGGGACTAAAGGCCCTTATGAACCGGGACTAAAAGCCCTTTTTCTACTAGTGTTAGTATAAAATTGAGTCGCTAATTTGAGACCCAGAGATTATTTAGGTTTAAAAATCTGAAAATTTTACACATGAACATAGTATTGTATACCGCATTTCTATAAAATTTCACAATAAGATATATTTTGATGTGAGCTACGTGAAAAAGACAAAATCATATATTTCTAGCACATGTATTCTCTCCATTCCAAGTAAGTGTTGTGGCTTTGAACTGAAGCCATGGCACTTATTTTGGAACAGAGTCTGTATTTATTATAAAAGTCCATGATTTTTCTTAGCCCAAAACAAAATTTATCTCATGATAAGAATTTACAGGAACTTAGTATATAAATATCAATGCACATGTGTGTTTACTTTCAGAATGTTTTAAACTTAAAATCTCATTTCTTTTTTAAACCTAGCTTCATGGAGCTTGGGAGCAAGAAATCCCCTCCAGGCTATTGCCAATTACTAGAAGGGTAGGACGCACTTTGCTCCAGCGTTGATATTGTCGGGTTTTCATAAAATTTTACTTCATCTGTTTCAAAATATAAGGTGTATTAGTTTTTAGAAAAGTCAAACCTCTTTAAGTTCGACCAAATTTATAGAGAAATATATCAATATTCATAATATCAAATCGGTATCATTAAATTCATCATGAAGAAAATTTTCCTGTTTTATTTATTTAGTATTGTGAATGTCGATATTTTTGGCTTTGAACTCGATCAAAGTTAAAGAAATTTAAATTTTAAAAAAATACGTATTATATTTAGTATTTGGTTTTGTGAATGGGGGAGATGATGGAGTGTTTTT
This sequence comes from Triticum aestivum, assembly GCF_018294505.1. NCBI lineage: Eukaryota > Viridiplantae > Streptophyta > Magnoliopsida > Poales > Poaceae > Triticum > Triticum aestivum. Next base: position 536,017,136 of record NC_057807.1, on the reverse strand, counting down.
TTTATTTATAACATAGTTTTTTGATGGACCTTTCGCGATGTGATTCTATATTATCTGCTAATCTATTCGTACCTATGTGGGGAATTTTTTTTGGCGTCAGCGGTTGCATATTCTATATTGGAGCTACATTAGCACATATTGGTGCTTCTTTTTTTTCTAGGTGGTGAGAGGGGTGTGCAGAATTGATATATTTTTATAGACTGGTTGCTGCTGATTGATTTGAAAAAAAACATCATTGACTTGGTCAAAATCATGAATCAAATCTAAAATTAAATACCTCAATCGAATGAAAAAACTCCAAAACTAAGGATCGTAGTGAATTAAAAGAATTGAATGAGAGAAGTCCTTAACAAATTGTTGACCGATCAAAATAGGAGATCCAATTCCTAATTGAAGACCTGAATGATTGTGAAACATTAAAATTAGGCAGCATAGTGAACCAAAAGAATTGAATGGGATGTTGACCCGGTCAAAATCGAATGATCGAATTCTAAATTAGAGATCTTAATTGATTGTGAGGCCTTAAAAATTATGAAGCATAGTGTATTTACTAGAAGGGTTTGGCGCGCTTTGCTGCGCCATTAGTGTTGTTGGGATTTCATAAAAACAATAGTACCTATGTTTCAAAATATGAGGTGTATTAGTTTTTTGAAAAGTCAAATCTCTTTAAGTTTGGCCAGATTTATAAGGAAGTATGTCAATATTCATAATATCAAATAGGCTTCATTAGATTCATCATGAAATTTATTTTCATATTTTATTTATTTAGTATTGTGAATGACAAAATTTTGGCTCTGAACTTGGTTATAGTTAAATAAATTTGACTTTTCAAAAAACAGGTACACCTTATATTTATATTGTCGTGTTTTGGTGTGCGTTTCATGGTGTGATTCTGTGTTATCTGCTAATTTACCCATACTTATGTGAGGAAATGTTCTGTGATGGTGTTTGCATGTACTTGGTGCTACAATATCACATGTTAACGCTTATTTTTTTTCTAGGTGGTGAGATGATGTGTGGGATTGATTTATTTTTATTGGCCGGGTGTTCCCGATTGATTTAAAAAATCATTTTCCTGTCAAAATCATGAATGAAATCTAGAATTAAATACCTCAATATAATGAAAAGTTCTAAAATTAAGGAGCATAGTGAATTTAAAAAAAAAAGAATGAGAGAGCTTTTTAAGAAATTGTTGAGTCGATCAAAAATTGAATGACCCAATTCCAAATTTGGGACCTCAATTGATTATAATACCTTAAAAATTAGGGAGAATGGTGTATTTTTAGATAAATTTAAAACTTTGGATATACTCCTTCCATCCCGAATTACTACTATGTCAAGTAATTCAGGAAGGCCGGAGTACTTACTAACACCTAAATCTCCTGCACAAAACTCAGTTGCCAAACTACATAAATCCATGATCTTGTTTCTGTTTACTATTGGAAAGGCAACACTAGACGGTGGTCAGGTGGTCGCCTTGAAGAGGCTGAGCAAGGACTCAGATCAGGGAGCAGAGGAGTTCTAGAACGAGGAGACTCTGATGGCCAAGCTGCAGCACCGGAACCTGGTCTGCCATCTCGGCTGCTGCACCGAGGGGGCCGAGAAGCTGCTCATCTACGAGTACCTGCCAAACAAGGGCCTCGACGCCATCCTCTTCGGTACATATATTGTTCAGTCTTCAGAGCTCAAATCATCACAACTGAAGTTACTGAATTTGATTTTGTTGAAGTTTTATAGGAGAACAATGGTTTGTTATTATTTTTGCTGCAGATAATGGGAGGAAATGGGTGCTGGACTGGCCGACGCGGCTGGGGATCATCAAGGGGGTGGCTAGGGGCCGGGCTGCTCTATCTTCACCAGGACTCAAGGCTGACGGTGATACACAGGGACCTCAAGGCCAGCAACGTGCTGCTGGACGCCGAGATGTGTCCCAAGATCGCCGACTTCGGCATGGCAAAGATCTTCGGCGACAACCAGGTCAAAGCCAACACCAAGAGTGTCGTCGGGACATAGTGAGTAATTTGAACACTTTACTGAATTTACAGAGAGAAGAAGAGAATTTTGTCTGTAGTTGGTATGGTAGTTAGCATTTGACAACAAAAATGTGACACCTCTTCAAACAAAAATATATATTTGTATGGACAGTGGCTACATTGCTCCCGAGTACTTGACGGAGGGCGTGTTCTCCATCAAGTCCGACGTGTACAGCTTCCGCGTGCTGCTGCTGGAGATCGTGAGCGGCATTAGGATAAGCACAACCTATGCCATCATGGAGTTTCCTAGCCTGATAGTCTATGTAAGCACTATGTCCCAACGACGGATAGAGAGCTGTCATGATTTGATTGTTTCACATGGCTGATTTGATTGTTTCATGTAGGCATGATTTGATTTGATTGTTTCATGTAGGCATGGCACCTGTGGAGGGAAGGGAAGGCAGGCAAGCTGGTGGATCCCTCCATGGCAGAGAGGTGTCCAAAGGATGAGGCATTGCTGTGCATCCACGTCGGGCTCCTGTGCGTCCAAGACGACCCGAGCAGGAGGCCGCTCATGTCGTCCGTCGTGTCCATCTTGGAGAATGGAAGCGCGCCAGTGGTGGCATCAGCGTCTCTTCCGGCGCCGAACCAGCCAGGGTACCTGGGTATGATGGAAGAGAAGATCCAGAGGACCGATCTCGAGAACAGCAGGAATACCATTGCCATGACCGTTCTGCAAGGCCGGTAGCACAGTAGTAACTGCAACTTTCTTCTTCAGAAGGAAGTTGCACTAGTCCTAGCTTTCCATTTTACTTCTTTTTTTTTACCGTAGGAAACCCTAGATTTGCAGAGTATTTGTTATATGTACAAATGGAATTGTATTTACAGGATTGTTGAGTCGATCAGTCTTGAAATGGATGATCTGAATGCCTTTATGAATTTGAATACTTTAGCTGGTTGGACTTCCAGAAAAATATTCGGAGAACTTCTGTATTTGACATTCAGAAGTTCAGAGAAACCAAGAAGTTAAGCAGAAGAACAGAGATGCCTTGATTAATCTGAGAAAATAGCCAGATATTACACAAACACCATCTTAGTGTACACACACCAACTCCTCATCTCGACTCGCCCTCACATGCAACATCTATCAGTCCGGACTACTCAATCTCACAACGGGAAGAAGCAGAGATCGACGACGACACACATGCAGCAGCATCCATCAGCCATGAAGTTGTCGGCCTAGAGGTTGAGCTGACCGCGCTCACTTGCCGGGGACGAAGTTGGTGGCGAAGGCCCAGGCGTTGTTGTTGACGGGGTCGGCGAGGTGGTCGGCGAGGTTCTCCAGGGGCCCCTTGCCGGTGACGATGGCCTGCACGAAGAAGCCGAACATGGAGAACATGGCGAGGCGGCCGTTCTTGATCTCCTTCACCTTGAGCTCCGCGAACGCCTCGGGGTCCTCGGCGAGGCCCAGGGGGTCGAAGCTGCCGCCGGGGTAGAGCGGGTCCACGATCTCGCCGAGCGGGCCGCCGGCGACGCGGTAGCCCTCCACGGCGCCCATGAGCACCACCTGGCAGGCCCAGATGGCGAGGATGCTCTGCGCGTGCACCAGGCTGGGGTTGCCGAGGTAGTCGAGGCCGCCCTCGCTGAAGATCTGGGAGCCGGCCTTGAACCACACGGCCTCGCCGAACTTGACGCCGTTGCGGGCGAGCAGCTCCGGGAAGACGCAGCCGAGCGCGCCGAGCATGGCCCAGCGGCAGTGGATCACCTCCAGCTCCCGGTTCTTGGCGAAGGTCTCGGGGTCGGCGGAGAGGCCCGCGGTGTCCCAGCCGTAGTCGCCGGGGAACTCGCCGGTGAGGTAGCTCGGGGGGTCGCCGGAGAGCGGGCCGAGGTAGAGCACGCGGTCGGAGCCGTACCACGGGCTGCTGGACGCCGCCACCTTGGGCTTGCCCGCCGTCTTGCGCATGGTGATGCGGCCCTCGCCGAAGGGCGCCGCCCTGGAGGCCTTCACCGGGGTGCCCGCCATCGCCGGGGAGGAGAGCGCCATGGTCGCGCCCGCCATTGCGTGCTACTCGCTAGCTTTGCTTCGGGTGAGCTGAGGCTGGCAGTGGGAGGCGCTGGTGGTCGTTGGTGCTGTGGAGTGAAGCGGGAGCGCGCGGCGTTTAAATAGGAGGCGGGCGCGATCGGGTCCTTATCCCGGGGAATCTTATGCCGAGTCGCCATTGGCGCGCGGGGCGCGAGGCGGGCGGATGGGGTGGCTGAGGTGGCCGCGCGCTGGCCACGGGAGTGGTGAAGCCTGGGATTTTTGCCGAGTTCGGGTGGATTCCGCGCGGTGGAGATGAGCCGCGAGGGCGACGGGGTGGGTCGCGGCCGCAGCCCACATGGCCGCGTGTGGGGTGGCTCGCCGATGTGGCCGCGCGCTGGCCAGGCGATCTCCTGCTCACCGGGCCGGGCGAGCGGGGACGGACGGTGATGATTTTGGCCGTTGCGCACGGTGCATTCTGGGGCTGCTGATGCCGAGCTGCTGGCCGGAGGACCCCGGGAGATCGATCGTGCCGTTGGCTGCTTCTGCCGGCGACCTGGCCGACATCTACTCGTGTCACGACTCACGAGGTGCACAATCGTAACCGCAATAATCTGATTTCTTGCATCTTATAGTATTTTCTCCGTCCGAAAATACTTGTCGGATCTTATTCACACAAATACATGGTGAAATCAACATATCTGGGCTGGGGATGGCCAATCGCTAACCAGAGTAGTAGGATACGCTGGAATGACCGAAAGATGACTAAATATCACATGTGGGTATTGTGGACAAGTCCGATGTTTCACCATCATTGCCTGAAACGAAATATCAAAAAACATTATTACTTTTTCGTCTAGGACACATTTAGATGTGCTTTAATTATTGCACATTTAAGTGACTGAATCAAGTATAAAGAGGGGAAAAAAGAAAAAGAAAATATTCACACGAATCTCGGCATAAGAGCAGAGACATAGGACTTAGTTGTGCAATACTTATGGCACATCTAGATGTGCTTTAGCAAAACTGTAGTTTATACTAGTCTTTGGGGCAATGCCATCGGCACGTGAGTTTCTACACCCAGGAGCAAATGCTCCTGGTGTGAACAGTAAATTCAAAAAAAATTCAAAACAGGTTCAAAAAAATCTGAATTTTTTTGTGGCATACTTCCATAAATGGTTGTTGTGCATGCAAAATTTCATCGCAAAATCACATTGGTGAAAGGCGTGGTAAAAAAACCGATGCTCTCAAAATGTTACTTACAAAAGCATTTTGGAGCTCTGATTTTTTTTGGCACGACTTCCATCAATGTGATTTCGCGATGAAATTTTGCGTGCACAACAAATTTGCAAAAGTATGTAAAAAAAATTCAGAATTTTTTGAGTTTTTTTTTCTTTTTTTTGATTTTACTATTTACACCAGGAGCATTTGCTCCTGGGTGTAGAAAGGCACTTTCGTTTGTCATGGCTCTTTTAAATCACATGCATACACCTCTTATCACGAGACTGAATAAATTATTCATTGCCAAACCAGAAAGTGCCATTCATGCACATCGAGTATTCATAACTAAAATAGCACCTCACATTAAGATCAATCAACTGCTATGAACCTAAAAACTCAGGTGGTACTACTTCAGTCCTACTATAGACTACAATCCCGTAAGCGAGCAAGACCCAGTCATCTTCAAAACATGAAGAAACCGGGTCATGAAACTGAAAAATGGGGCAGTAGAACCCTCACCTCATAATGGACCTTGTGTTTCTTGTCTCTCATGCGGGTTCTGCAGAATAAGATTGAACAACCAATCAGCAAGAAATCAATCTTAGCTGCACACATAAAAACATTTTTTGGTGGAAGAACCTTGTATGGTGACTATTGTTCTATTTAAGAAATAACATATTTGTAAGAAAGGGAGACATCTTTCTCCAAACAAAAAGGAAAAGGTAAAATATGATCAACACTGCAACAAAATATTATCTCGCATCACATGAAACAGAAGACAACAAAACTGATTTTGCAAAGAACCTGTTTTAAGAAGAAAAGTACATATTAAGGATTTAAGGTGTGCGTACAAAATATGGTAGAAAAGCAGAGTTTGCTTGTAAATGTTAACTTTTGTCTCTTTGAAAAGTTTCAACACTGGAGCTCTCATGTTATATCCCTCGTCAAAAAGTAGTACAAATACAGCTATATTAAATCTCACCGAAAAGGTGCTTCAGTAGTATAGATGTTTAGAAAAGCACATACTACTTTCTCTTCTATTTATTTCTTAACAAAGAGGACAATGCAGAGCAAATAAGCAAAAAAACAAGCACAAACTTGCTCCATTTTCCATGTAAAATAAACTTCATCATCCATGTGGTAAAGGTGTACACCTTTAAAAAATCTAATGAAATCCAATGAGTGGGTGCATAAAAACTGATTTGTGTAATCATTAGAAGTATGCAAGAAATTAAAATGCTCAAAATATGAATATTCTCATACAATATTCTTATACAGAGTTGTGAATTGGCTACACATAGTAACTGGAAATTATATATGATATTCCAGAAAAGAAACCAATGAGCATATATAATTGAAGAATTAGTTGAAGGAAATATGCCCTAGAGGCAATAATAAAGTTATTATTTATTTCCTTATTTCATGATAAATGTTTATTATTCATGCTAGAATTGTATTAACCGGAAACATAATACATGTGTGAATACATAGACAAACATAGTGTCACTAGTATGCCTCTACTTGACTAGCTCGTTTATCAGAGATGGTTATGTTTCCTAGCCATGGACAAAAGAGTTGTCATTTGATTAACGGGATCACATCATTAGGAGAATGATGTGATTGACTTGACCCATTCCGTTAGCTTAGCACTTGATCGTTTAGTATGTTGCTATTGCTTTCTTCATGACTTATACATGTTCCTGTAACTATGAGATTATGCAACTCCCGTTTACCGGAGGAACACTTTGGGTACTACCAAACGTCACAACGTAACTGGGTGATTATAAAGGAGTACTACAGGTGTCTCCGAAGGTACATGTTGAGTTGGCGTATTTCGAGATTAGGTTTTGTCACTCCGATTGTCGGAGAGGTATCTCTGGGCCCTCTCGGTAATGCACATCATTATAAGCCTTGCAAGCAAAGTGACCAATGAGTTGGTTACGGGATGATGCATTACATAACGAGTAAAGAGACTTGTTGGTAACGAGATTGAACTAGGTATTGGATACCGACGATCGAATCTCGGGCAAGTAACATACCGATGACAAAGGGAACAACGTATATTGTTATGCGGTTTGACCGATAAAGATCTTCGTAGAATATGTGGGAGCCAATATGAGCATCCAGGTTCCGCTATTGGTTATTGACCGAGAATAGTTCTAGGTCATGTCTACATTGTTCTCGAACCCGTAGGGTCCGCACGCTTAAGGTTTCGATGACAGTTATATTATGAGTTTATGAGTTTTGATGTACCGAAGGAGTTCGGAGTCCCGGATGAGATCGGGGACATGACGAGGAGTCTCGAAATGGTCGAGACGTAAAGATCGATATATTGGACGACTATATTCGGAGTTCGGAAAGGTTCCGAGTGATTCGGGTACTTTTCGGAGTACCGGAGAGTTACGGGAATTCGCCGGGGAGTATATGGGCCTTATTGGGCCATACGGGAATAGAGGAGAGAGGCCGAAAGGAAGGAGGCGCGCAGCCCCTCTCTAGTCCGAATTGGACAAGGGGTGCGGCCCCCTTTTCCTTCCTCCTCTCCCCCTCTTTCCCCCTTCTCCTACTCCAACAAGGAAGGAGGGAGTCCTACTCCCGGTGGGAGTAGGACTCCCCTTGGCGCGCCCCTACTAGGACGGCCGCCCCCTCCCCCCTTGCTCCTTTATATATGGGGGCAGGGGGGCACCTCTAGACAACAACAATTGATCCTTTGGATCTCTTAGCCGTGTGCGGTGCCCCCCTCCACCATAATCCACCTCGATAATATCGTTGCGGTGCTTAGGCGAAGCCCTGCATCGGTAGTACATCAAGATCGTCACCATGCCGTCGTGCTGACGGAACTCTCCCTCAACACTCGGCTGGATCGGAGTTCGAGGGACGTCATCGAGCTGAACGTGTGCTAGAACTCGGAGGTGCCGTAGTTTCGGTGCTTGATCGGTCGGGCCGTGAAGACGTACGACTACATCAACCGCGTTGTTCTAACGCTTCCGCTTACGGTCTACGAGGGTGCGTGGACTATACTCTCCCCTCTCGTTGCTATATCATCACCATGATCTTGCGTGTGCGTAGGAATTTTTTTGAAATTACTACATTCCCCAATAGTGGCATCCGAGCCTAGGTTTTATGCGTTGATGTTATATGCATGAGTAGAACACAAGTGAGTTGTGGGCGATACAAGTCATACTGCTTACCAGCATGTCATACTTTGGTTCGGCGGTATTGTGAGATGAAGCGGCCCGGACCGACATTACGCGTACGCTTACGCGAGACTGGTTTCACCGTTACGAGCACTTGTGCTTAAAGGTGACTGGCGGGTGTCTATCTCTCTCACTTTAGCTGAATCGAGTGTGGCTACGCCCGGTCCTTGCGAAGGTTAAAACAGCACCAACTTGACGAACTATCGTTGTGGTTTTTTTGATGCGTAGGTAAGAACGGTTCTTGCTAAGCCCGTAGCAGCCACATAAAATTTGCAACAACAAAGTAGAGGACGTCTAACTTGTTTTTGCAAGGCATGTTGTGATGTGATATGGTCAAGACGTGATGCTATATTTTATTGTATGAGATGATCATGTTTTGTAACCAAAGTTATCGGCAACTGGCAGGAGCCATATGGTTGTCGCTTTATTGTATGAAATGCAAACGCCCTGTAATTGCTTTACTTTATCACTAAGCGGTAGCGATAGTCGTAGAAACAATAGATGGCGTAACGACAACGATGCTACGATGGAGATCAAGGTGTCGCGCCGGTGACGATGGTGATCATGACGGTGCTTCGAAGATGGAGATCACAAGCACAAGATGATGATGGCCATATCATATCACTTATATTGATTGCATGTGATGTTTATCCTTTATGCATCTTATCTTGCTTTGATTGACGGTAGCATTTTAAGATGATCTCTCACTAATTATCAAGAAATATTCTCCCTGAGTATGCACCGTTGTGAAAGTTCTTCGTGCTGAGACACCACGTGATGATCGGGTGTGATAGGCTCTACGTTCAAATACAACGGGTGCAAAACAGTTGCACACGCGGAATACTCAGGTTATACTTGACGAGCCTAGCATATACAGATATGGCCTCGGAACACGGAGACCGAAAGGTCGAGCGTGAATCATATAGTAGATATGATCAACATAGCGATGTTCACCATTGAAACTACTCCATCTCACGTGATGATCGGACATGGTTTGGTTGATTTGGATCACGTGATCACTTAGATGACTAGAGAGATGTCTGTCTAAGTGGGAGTTCTTAAGTAATATGATTAATTGAACTTAAATTTATCATGAACTTAGTACCTGATAGTATCTTGCTTGTCAATGTTTGTTGTAGATCAATAGCTCGCGTTGTTGCTTTCATATGTTTATTTTGATATGTTCCTAGAGAAAATTGTGTTGAAAGATGTTAGTAGCAATGATGCGGATTGGATCCGTGATCTGAGGTTTATCCTCATTGCTGCACAGAAGAATTATGTCCTTAATGCACCGCTAGGTGACAGACCTATTGCAGGAGCAGATACAAATGTTATGAACGATTGGCTAGCTCAATATGATGACTACTTGATAGTTTAGTGCACCATGCTTAACGGCTTAGAATCGGGACTTCAAAGACGTTTTTGAACGTCATGGACCATATAAGATGTTCCAGGAGTTGAAGTTAATATTTGAAGCAAATACCCGAGTTGAGAGATATGAAGTCTCCAACAAATTCTATAGCTAAAAGATGGAGGAGAATCGCTCAACTAGTGAGCATGTGCTCAGATTGTTTGGGTACTTCAATCGCTTGAATCAAGTGGGAGTTAATCTTCCAGATAAGATAGTGATTGACAGAGTTCTCTAGTCACCATCACCAAGTTAGTAGAACTTTGTGATGAACTATAGTATGCAAGGGATGACGAAAACAATTCCCGAGCTCTTCGTGATGTTGAAATCGACGAAGGTAGGAATCAAGAAAGAGCATCAAGTGTTGATGGTTGACAAGATCACTAGTTTCAAGAAAAGGGCAAAGGGAAAGAAAGGGGAACTTCAAGTAGAATGACAAGCAAGTTGTCACTTCCACGAAGAAGCCCAAAGTTGGACCAAAGCCTGAAACTGAGTGCTTACACTGCAAAGGAAATGGTCACTGGAAGCGGAAATGCCCTGAATATTTGGTGGATAAGAAGGATGGCAAAGTGAACAAGGGTATATTTGATATACAGATTATTGATGTGTGCCTTACTAGTGTTTGTAGTAGCCCCTGAGTATTTGATACTTGTTCGGTTGCTAAGATTAGTAACTCGAAACAGGAGTTACAGAATAAACAAAGACTAGTTGAAGGGGAAGTGACGATGAGTGTTGGAAGTAGTTCCAAGATTGATATGATCATCATCGCACACTCCCTATACTTTTGGGATTAGTGTTAAACCTAAATAAATGTTATTTGGCGTTTGCGTTAAGCATGAATATGATTTGATCATGTTTATTGCGATACGGTTATTCATTTAAAGTTAGAGAATAAATTGTTATTCTGTTTACATGAATAAGACCTTCAATGGTCATACACCTAATGAAAATAGTTTATTGGATCTCGATCGTAGTGATACACATATTCACAATATTGATACCAAAAGATGCAAAGTTAATAATGATAGTGCAACTTATTTGTGGCACTGCCGTTTGGGTCATATCGGTGTAAAGCGCATGAAAAAACTCCATAAAGATGGATTTTCGGAATCACTTGGTTATGAATCATTTGATGCTTGCGAACCGTGCCTTTTGGGCAAGATGACTAAAACTCCGTTCTCCAGAACAATGGAACAAGCTACTGACTTATTGGAAATAATACATACCGATGTATACGATCCAATGAGTGTTGATGCTCGTGGCAAGTATCGTTATTTTCTGACCTTCACAAGATGATTTGAGTAGATATGGGTATATCTACTTGATGAAACATAAGTCTGAAATAGTTGAAAGGTTCAAAGAATTTCAGAGTGAAGTGGAGAATCATCGTAACAAGAAAATAAAGTTTCTGTGATTTGATCGCGGAGACAAATGTTTGAGTTACGTGTTTGGTCTTCAATTAAAACAATGTGGAATAGTTTCACAAACTCACGCCACCTGGAACACCACAATGTAATGGTGTGTCCGAATGTCGTAATCGTACTTTACTAAATATGGTGCGATCTATGATATCTCTTATTAGTTTACCACTATCGTTTTGGGGTTATGCATTAGAGACAACTGCATTCACATTTAATAGGGCACCATCTAAATCCGTTGAGACGACACCGTATGAACTATGGTTTAGCAGTAAACCTAAGCTGTCGTTTCTTAAAGCTTGGGGCTGCGATGCTTATGTAAAAAAAGTTTCATCCTGATAAGCTCAAACCCAAATCGGAGAAAGGCGTCTTCATAGAATACCCAAAGGAAATTGTTGGGTCCACCTTCTATCACAGATCCGAAGGCAAGATATTCGTTGCTAAAAACGGATCCTTTCTAGAGAAGGAGTTTCTCTCGAAAGAAGTGAGTGGGAGGAAAGTAAGAGCTTGATAAGGTAATTTGTACCTTCTCCCGAATTGGAAAGTAGTTCATCACAGAAATCAGTTCCAGTGATTCCTATACCAATTAGTGAGGAAGCTAATGATGATGATCATGAAACTTCAGATCAAGTTACTACAGAACCTCGTAGGTCTTCCAGAGTACGGTCCGCACCAGAGTGGTACAGTAATCCTGTTCTGAAAGTCATGTTACTAGACCATGATGAACCTACGAACTATGAGGAAGCGATGATGAGCCCAGATTCCGCGAAATGGCTTGAGGCCATAAAATCTGAGATATGATCCATGTATGAGAACAAAGTATGGACTTTGATTGACTTGCTCGATGATCAGCAAGCCATGTTAAATAAATGGATCTTCAAGAGGAAGACGGACACTGATAGTAGTGTTACTATCCACTAAGCTCGACTTGTTGCAAAAGGTTTTCAACAAGTTCAAGGGGTTGAATACGATGAGATTTTCTCACTCGTATCGATGCTAAGTCTATCCGAATCATGTTAGCAATTGCCGGATTTTATGAAATCTGGCAAATGGATAAACAAAACTGCATTCCTTAATGGAGTTATTAAAGAACAGTTGTATGTGATGCAACCAAGAGGTTTTGTCGATCCTAAAGGTGTTAACAAAATGTGCATCTATGGACTAGTGCAAGCATCTCGGAGTTGGAATATACGCTTTGATAAGTTGATCAAAGCATATAGTTTTATACAGACTTGCGGTGAAGCCTGTATTTACAAGAAAGTGAGTGGGAGCACTACAACATTTCTGATAAGTATATGTGAATGACATATTGTTGATCGGAAGTAATGTAGAATTATTCTGCAAAGCATAAAGGAGTATTTGAAAGGAGTTTTTCGAAGAAAGACCTCAGTAAAGCTACTTACATGTTGAGCATCAAGATCTATTGAAATAGATCAAGACGCTTGATAAGATTTTCAATGAGTACATACCTTGACAAGATTTTGAAGTAGTTCAAAATGGAACAGTCAAAGAAAGAGTTCTTGCCTGTGTTGCAAAGGTATGAAATTGAGTAAGACTCAAATCCCGACCACAGCAGAAAATAGAAAGAGAATGAAAAGTCATTCCCTATGCCTCAGTCATAGGTTCTATAAAGTATGCTATGCTATGTACCAGACCTATTGTATACCTTGCTCTGTATTTGACAAGGGAGTACAATAGTGATCTAGGAGTAGATCACTGGACATTGGTCAAGAATATCCTTAGTGAGGACTAAGGAAATATTTCTCGATTATGGAGGTGATAAAAGAGCCTGTCGTAAAAGTTACCTCGGTGCAAGTTTTCACACCGATCCAGATGACTCTAAGTCTCAATCTGGATACATATTGAAAGTGGGAGCGATTAGCTAGAGTAGCTCCGTGCAGAGCATTGTAGACATAGAATATTTGCAAAATACATACGGCTCTGAATGTGACAGACCCGTTGACTAAGCTTCTCTCACGAGCAAAACATGATCACACCTTAGTACTCTTTGAGTGTTAATCACATAGCGATGTGAACTAGATTATTGACTCTAGTAAACCCTTTGGGTGTTGGTCACATGATGATGTGAACTATGGGTGTTAATCATATACAGATATGAATATTGGTGTTAAATCACATGGCGATGTGAACTAGATTATTGACTCTAGTGCAAGTGGGAGACTGAAGGAAATATGCCCTAGAGGCAATAATAAAGTTATTATTTATTTCCTTATTTCATGATAAATGTTTATTATTCATGCTAGAATTGTATTAACCGGAAACATAATACATGTGTGAATACATAGACAAACATAGTGTCACTAGTATGCCTCTACTTGACTAGCTCGTTTATCAGAGATGGTTATGTTTCCTAGCCATGGACAAAAGAGTTGTCATTTGATTAACGGGATCACATCATTAGGAGAATGATGTGATTGACTTGACCCATTCCGTTAGCTTAGCACTTGATCGTTTAGTATGTTGCTATTGCTTTCTTCATGACTTATACATGTTCCTGTAACTATGAGATTATGCAACTCCCGTTTACCGGAGGAACACTTTGGGTACTACCAAACGTCACAACGTAACTGGGTGATTATAAAGGAGTACTACAGGTGTCTCCGAAGGTACATGTTGAGTTGGCGTATTTCGAGATTAGGTTTTGTCACTCCGATTGTCGGAGGGGTATCTCTGGGCCCTCTCGGTAATGCACATCATTATAAGCCTTGCAAGCAAAGTGACCAATGAGTTGGTTACGGGATGATGCATTACATAACGAGTAAAGAGACTTGTCGGTAACGAGATTGAACTAGGTATTGGATACCGACGATCGAATCTCGGGCAAGTAACATACCGATGACAAAGGGAACAACATATGTTGTTATGCGGTTTGACCGATAAAGATCTTCGTAGAATATGTGGAAGCCAATATGAGCATCCAGGTTCCGCTATTGGTTATTGACCGAGAATAGTTCTAGGTCATGTCTACATTGTTCTCGAACCCGTAGGGTCCGCACGCTTAAGGTTTCGATGACAGTTATATTATGAGTTTATGAGTTTTGATGTACCGAAGGAGTTCGGAGTCCCGGATGAGATTGGGGACATGACGAGGAGTCTCGAAATGGTCGAGACGTAAAGATCGATATATTGGACGACTATATTCGGAGTTCGGAAAGGTTCCGAGTGATTTGGGTATTTTTCGGAGTACCGGAGAGTTACGGGAATTCGCCGGGGAGTATATGGGCCTTATTGGGCCATACGGGAATAGAGGAGAGAGGCCGAAAGGAAGGAGGCGCGCAGCCCCCCTCTAGTCCGAATTGGACAAGGGGTGCGGCCCCCTTTTCCTTCCTCCTCTTCCCCTCTTTCCCCCTTCTCCTACTCCAACAAGGAAGGAGGGAGTCCTACTCCTGGTGGGAGTAGGACTCCCCTTGGTGCGCCCCTACTAGGCCGGCCGCCCCCTCCCCCCTTGCTCCTTTATATACGGGGGCAGGGGGGCACCTCTAGACAACAACAATTGATCCCTTGGATCTCTTAGCCGTGTGCGGTGCCCTCCTCCACCATAATCCACCTCGATAATATCGTTGCGGTGCTTAGGCGAAGCCCTGCGTCGGTAGTACATCAAGATCATCACCACGCCGTCGTGCTGACGGAACTCTCCCTCGACACTCAGCTGGATCGGAGTTCGAGGGACGTCATCGAGCTGAACGTGTGCTAGAACTCGGAGGTGCCGTAGTTTCGGTGCTTGATCGGTCGGGCCGTGAATACGTACGACTACATCAACCGCGTTGTTCTAACGCTTCCGCTTACAGTCTACGAGGGTACGTGGACTATACTCTCCCCTCTCGTTGCTATATCATCACCATGATCTTGCGTGTGCGTAGAATTTTTTTTGAAATTACTACGTTCCCTAACATTAGTAACTAAGACTAGAAATGTAGCACCTTTAACAGAAAGGTAGGTCGGCAGTTAAGAGTATCATGACTTGTTTCTATTGCAAGCCATAGATCTGAGCGAAAATTAAAACCAATAAGCATCAATGTAGCTCCTTAATTTCCATTGCTTTTACTCTTATATATAGCTATGGCCTAACTTGAGATTTCGCACCGGGGTTCCAATTTCATGGGCACGGCCCTGTATAATATTAGATACACTGATTCAAAATTCTTCATACCTAACGCAGTTATCATGTCCGATCCTACCAAATCTGTCATAGTAATGCTACATACAAAATATAGTAACATAGTATACAAAACATAGTATTTTGAAAATGTGTAGTAAATTACAAACTTGGATAGTAAAAAAACTATTTTCAGAATTACTACATTTTGTACACCGTTTACTAGATTTTGTATATGGCAGGAGTGTAGAATAAGCTATTCTGCACCATTATATTGCCTAGATTGTGTATACATAAGAAGCTACCTGACCAGGAGTTATCGCACATGTACGCACTAATGGATTGAATCTTCGAATGTACATTGTTCACACATTCTAGTATCACATTATGAGCTGGTCGCATGCGACCTGAAGGCATGGTACGCCGAAGCTTTTCTCACCTATGACTTATGTATTCAATTGGTTTGTTGAGCTATATAAGCTAATTGCATCTATGGTGATTAAGTATTGCCCCCAATGTGTATGCATGTCAAGTGAGACAAGCTAAGATTAGTTTTTCCCTTTCAAATGCTTTGGAGAACATAGTTCTTCACTTATATATGTATTGTAATTATGATTCTTTCTTTGTTTAACATGACACAAACATGTGAGTTCTAGTTAATCTTTTTTGCTACTACACCTTAGTATTAGCAAGGATTTCACTTCCTTCCAATGATGTGGTGGTGAAGCTCCCATTTGTCTTCAATGCTCTCTGAATCGTGTGGGAAGGTTCTACATCAGTTATTCCTCCCACGAACCATACCGTTTCCGATGGGGCCACACTGTTTTTTTTACTTTGTTCTCCTCGGCACCGCAGCCCGATCGTCATTTTTTGGCCGCTATTCAGAACATTGTGGTTAAAAGATGAGAAAATTCCTTATATAACACCGTTTTAAATGTTGGTTCCCTATTTTAACAATGCATAAAAATTCCTTCCTTATTTTTTCCCTTCCTAACACACCCGTCGGTTCTGTTAGGAGAAGCCTTTAAAGTCTACATTCACCGATGTCATTTTTTTCTAGTTGTACGAAATTGCCCCTGTCCATAATAAGCAGGAGAACCAAGAAAACAAAGCCCAAACCGGCCTCAATCTCTCCCCCGAGTCCTGACCCCGTGATTTGTGCTCCTTTCTCCGTTCTGTCCAACCTAGCGCGGCGGCGGCGAACCCTAGCGGCAGCGGCGGCTTAGGGCTATGGATGGGGGCGTTGCCGCAGAGGGAGACAACTCCAAGGAAGACGACCAGGGTGCAGCGGACGGGTCAGGCCTGGGCGCCGCTGTGGATCCAGCGCTGGTGGCCAATGGCGATGGCGGGGCTGCGTCTGAGGAGGGGTCGGTTGAGGGTGCGATTGAGGGTGCCGACGAGATATCTTTCGCAGGTGGCAGTCGCTCGACTGCAGCGGGCCTGGGTCAAGGCGCGGAAGTGGTTGGGTGCTCTGCGGCCGGCGTGGCTAAAGACTCCGGCCAGGGTACTGCTAGGCCGGCCTCGGCACGTGCTTCAGACCAGAGCGCGGCTCGTTTGTCCTCGGCTACATGCGCGTGTCCAGATGGGTAAGTGTCATTCGTAGGAGTCCAAGTGAATGCAACTACTCTGTTTGTATTTTCCTCATTTGAATGCAATGTTAGTAGCAATACATTCCATCCAGTAGCAATTATCATGCATAGGTCTGTGCTAGTTTGTGTAGCTGTGTAATTGAGGCTAAAGCTTGCAATACTCATGCATAGGTCTGATGCAAAATTGTCTTCTTAATTCACAGGATGGATCCAAATTC
The DNA here is from genome assembly GCF_018294505.1 of Triticum aestivum. Lineage (NCBI taxonomy): Eukaryota > Viridiplantae > Streptophyta > Magnoliopsida > Poales > Poaceae > Triticum > Triticum aestivum. The sequence continues at coordinate 535,999,978 of NC_057807.1, read as the reverse complement.
AAGTTATTTGCTTAGAATTAAATTGTTCGGCAATCCAAAAAAAGCTCGGAAGGACATACGATGTTTTTGTTTTGAAAAGATCATCGATTGTGACTTGACAAATTATAAGGCTTTGGTTGAATCAATTGTAAAGCAGTACCCGCCGCGTTATATGGAAGTTGCACATGTGCAGTATTATGATGGTGATCTTAAAACATGTCCAAAAGTAAATTCTGACCAAGATTTGATGCTTATGTTTGAAAAACACTCAGAGACAAAGGTGCTGCATATGATCATTGCATATTGTGATCCCTCTGAACCGTATGAGCCTATTATCGAGTGGCACAGTGATAGCGAACCTGACAACAATATAGAACATGAGGATGATACTACAAACAAGAGAAATGCAAAAGGGAGGAAAAGGTGAACTTTCCTAATTCTTAATTTTAATATCACATATTATGCATAGTTAATGTTGTTGTTTGTTGCCATACATGTATCAAATATTATCCATACGTACTGCTGCCATACATGCACTGCAATTTGACAACATATTGTTATTTTAAGGGCTACAAGGAAGATGGAGCTTATTAAAAAGGATCAAAATGGTCCTAAGGTGCCTTTTGACAGCCCTGCAATGGGCACTAGAAGCAAAAAATCCTACCTAGCCATCCCTGCAATGAGCACAAGAAGCAAAAGAAGGCTCGGTTCGTGAACTTCATCTAATTTCTGTCACTTAAAGTCACTTTTGTTGCTGCTCATGTCATGTTGTGTGGACTTGGACTCGTGTATGTGAACCTAAAGTCACTTCTGTGCTACTCATGTCATGCATATATGTATGGACTTGCACTATCTATGTGAACCTAGATATGATGTGAGACACTTTTGGGTTGCTAATATGATGTATGTGTGGACTTGAACTCATATATGTGAACCTGGATTTATTGTAAGTCATATATGTGTAGTTGGATATGAGCCCGGATGTTTATGTTTCATGCCATTGGCAAATTTGAAAATTGTGTGTTGAATTATGTATATCTGAATTGTGTCAAGAGGATATGGCATCAATTATAGGGGAGGTTCTGCCCAATTTTTGAATTAAAATTTGAAATACTTGTGTGTGGAGATATGTATTTTTTGCATGTTTACAGGGGAGGTTCTGCCCAATTTTGCAATTAACAACAGGAAAAAGTTATTGCTTCTCATGTGAATAATTTTGGTCACAAGTTGCATCAGGGGTAAAATCATCTTTTCATGTGTCATTTAGGGGGTGTTTGGTTCAGAAGTCCTAGGACTTTTCTAGTCCCAGGGACTAATCAAAAAAGACTCTCCAGTAGAGTCTTTTTCTAGTCCCTGTAGAAAAAGTCCCTCCCGTTTGGTTCCTAGGGACTTCTTAGGGACTTTTTCTAGTCTTTGGGACTAAAAAGTCCCTGACCCAAACACCCCCTTAAAACCATTAGTACTTAAAATAGATGGAAGTGTCACAACGGGAATAAATTCTAGCATTGTTGTTAGATAAGGAAGAAAAAGTTTTCCCATGTCAAACATGGCAAAAGAATTATGCCAATGTTAAATAAGGAATTCTCCCTTAAATTTAAAGATCCCAAGCCGCCGACATCAAGGAGCATAGCTCCGTACAAACGCTTTACTCTTTCTTTCTTGTGTTTCATACACGAGTTTGTCTTAATTTACATTGAAAACATGAGAGTTTCGAACCTCCTATGGAGATGGTTGGCATTCACAAAAAGAAAAAGATAAGAGATGGTTGGAGAAGACAAGTGATTACTTTCCAACAACCCAAAAAGGCGGTGTCGGAGCCAGCAACCACCTCCTGCTTTCCCTCTTCAAGAAAGAACTTTCACGTAATTATATGATTTTGTTAATTTGATCGACATGCTAGTAATAATAAAGCTTTCAACCAATGTTTTCAAACTTTCAACTAACATATAAGTAGTCCAACAAATTTTTGTCAACGTTCAAGGAAATTCAAGGTTGACTTCCAATGGATCTTTAGAAAAATTTTAGGTTCCGAAAATTGGAAGGGGAGAGGATACAGTGCATGTAGAGGTAAATGAGGTAACAAGGAAAATGGTCGTTAATGGTGTGCAAAAAACATCACACATGTCGGGCACATGCTAGCTAGAATCAACCCTCAGCCAGTGGCGGAGGTTGGCCCACCCCGAGACTTGGAAAACTCTTTTATACCATAGGAGAAAAGGTAAAAATAAAAGAAAAAAATTAAATGTATATGTTCAGTAGCACTGCTGGCCCACACTGGGCCAGTGGGCTAGGTCCGCCACTGCCTCAGCTTCGGCTACCCCCATCAGTCATCCCAACCCTTCTAAAAAAAAGAGTCATCCCAACCTAGGCTACCCCCATCAGTCACCCCCGCCCCCCTCATTCACAGAGTGTGTTCACATATCTTAGGCTAGCCACAGTGGGGGTAACATAAATAGTATCATGCACTTGGGACTCGCAAATATGCTTATGTGGCAGGAAATTAAAGAAGAGAGAGATGGTTACAGTAACATAGGTAGATACCGTAACATAATAAATGTGATGCTACTATGTGTCATGTATGGCACTAAATGAGACCACCTATGATACTAATCTATGATACAATGCACTATAGAGGTAGTAACATAGACTAGTAACATGCATATGTTACTAGTCTAAGTTACTCCCCACTATGACCAGCCTTAGTTTGAAGTTTGGGAGTAATAGGTCAACACTACACGCCAGACGACAGGCCTAAATTTCAGACGATCACCGTGCACCGCATGATACGCACGCCCAAGACCGCATGATTCAGCAGCTACGCCCCGCACGCGGCCTCTTCTTCTTGCTCCGGCAGCTGTCCCCTGTAGCGCCTCATCACCCCCCACCTCACCCCCATAGCCTCCCACATGGTTATAGCACTGGTGCCCCGCATGGTTCCGCCCTTCCAGCAAATCAAGTTATTAACGACCATTTGCTGGAACACAACATGCCGCCAATTGTGCTCCGTCTTAGCCAATTGCAGCAACGGCGTGTGTGGGCATCGCGGTTACAGCAACCCTGATGGGTTGTGTTCACCACTGGAAGCTCCGGCGGTTCACCGCAGTTGCAGCTACCCTAGTACCGTCGCGCGAGGAACGGTTGGGCCGGTCGGCCATTGTAGTTTGTTCAAGAATTGTTGTGTTCATTTTGGTACTATTTCTCAAAATCAATCAAATATCAGCATAATTCATCAAGATCCCTAAGGAAATGTGAAACCTCGTTCAAAGAAATTCACCAACCTTCAAAATCACTATCACGGAAAGGCCACGCGGAGATCACGAGAATTTGGGCCAGGGGCAAGGGGAACACACGGCCCTGCCCACGACGCCGCTCCTCGTCCGTGGGGTGCGCGGCCAGTACCTCCTCACTGCCGTCGTTGATGCGGTAGACGCGGATCCCCGTCTGCCGGAACAAGCTGTTGCCATAATAGACGCAGTTCCCTTCCAAGCCGGGGACATTTCCAACGTCGACGGAGATGGACTGGACACCGAGGACGAGAGCGCGGTTCCCGATGGTCCTGGCCGGCTCCAAAGAGTTTGTCCCGAGGTTCACTTTGAAGTCCTGAATGCTGCGGCCGGTGGCGGTCGTCGACGTTGCGCGTACCAGCAACAGCTCGTCCCCGGCGCTGTCAACGAGGAACGCGTAAGTATTCGCCAGCCGGTCGCCGGCGACGAGGATGGTGATCTCGGGCGTCGTGTCAGGCCCAGTGTACTCCACAACCGCGACCGATCCGGCACGGTCCGCGGCGTACACGCGGCCTTGGAACGCCACCACGGAGGCGAAGCTGTCGAGGGTTGGCGCGGCCGTGAACACCGGCGGGGACGACGGGTTGACACCGGGGACGGTGGGCTCGAAACACGCGCCGTGGCTTGGGCTGGAGAAGATGGTGAGCACCATCGGCGAGGAGCCGGCCACGGCCAAGCCAATGTCCCGGGGGTGCACGTGGACGGTCGCGTGGAACCGGACTACGGAGCCGGTGATGGGGTTGAGGACGCAGAGCCTGGTCTCGCTGTTGCTCGCGAGCAGCACGAGCAGGCCGTCGGCGGCGGCGACGTAGAAGCAGTAGTAGAGCGCGGGGATGTCCCTCCGTAGGAAGCGCCCGGTTTCGATGTTGAGGAAGAGGCGGGAGCGGGCGTTGCGGTCGAGCTCGTCGAGCATCACCCAGCGATGGGGACGCAAGCGGGGGTGCGGCCCGCGCGGGTCGTCGGTGGCGGCGCGCCAGTTGCGGCACACAGCGCGGAGGCTCGCGTAGTAGTCCACGTCGCTGGTGGCGAGGAAGACGTCGGCGACGCGGCTGATGAGCTCAGAGGGGAGGGATGACCAGTCGGCCGCCCACGCCATGGTCACCGTGCGCAGGCGCCGGTGTGTTGTTTACAGTACGGGGCGGCAGAGGTGCGTGGAGAACCTCAACGGGCGACTTCTAGCTAGTCTGGTCTGACACGAGCCCGCCGCTTTGGGAAGCGAAGCAGTTTAACTCGCGTGAGTGCGCCGGGTCCCAAAGCAAGTCCAGGCGCGCCGTTGGTGCGAACGCGCACCACGCCGGCGGCGCGGAAGACACAGCGTCAGACGGTCAGCGTATTGCAATGGCAGCACCCTTCGAGATTCCTTTGCCCACGCGCGGCACGCCTGCATATATTCCCCTCCAGCCGATGGCTGTACGTTCCCCAGTTCCCCAAAGGCTCAAACTAGCACCGCCACGGCGCTGCAACAATGGCGCCGGTGGACTGGTCATCGCTACCCTCCGAGCTCGTCAACAGCATCGCGGACGTCTTCCTCGCCACCAGCGACCTCGACTACTACATGAGCCTCCGCGCCGTGTGCCACAACTGGCGTGCCGCCACCGATGACCCGCGCGGCCCGGACAAGCGGTTCCGCCCCCAAGGATGGATCATGCTGCGGTCACACGCCCTGAACTGCGACTCCGGCCGCTGCCTCTTGCTGCACGCTGACACCGGCCGCTTCCTGTGGATGAACGTGCTCATGCTCCGAGGGTACGTCTACATCACCTCCACCGAGGACGGTCTCCTCGTCCTGCAAGAGACCTTTGGGCTCAACATGATGGCCGTCCTCAACCCTTTCACCGGCCACCTCGTCCGTTTTTCCAAGAAACCCCCGTACTTGTACTGCCTCGGCGCACGACTGGTGGCAGCTGGCTCGTCGCCGATGTTGTTCTACATCTTCTATCCGTTTCACGGCGTCTGCGTCGACCCGACTAGCGATCTCGACTGGATGACGAAGTTCTCAGCTTACCCAGATCTCGACGGGTTCGGATCCGTGGTGGCCTATCAAGGCCGCGCATATGCCGTCGACGACAAGGGAACCGTCGTGGTCGTGAAAGGCCAGCGCCAAAACGAGGAGTTGGAGCTGATCACCACCGTCATCGCCGGCTGCTGGGAGGAGGAGATCCTGCCGACGTTCCTCGTGGAAAACGCCGGGGAGCTGCTCCTTGTGCGCTTCCTGTCGTCCCATGGCGGCCTGCAGGTTTTACCGAAAAAGGGTTTCCCCCCGCTTTGTATACAAAGCAACCAACCGAAGCATACAGGGATAGATGCTGGGGCGGAAGCAGCACAGTCACGCCCAAAAGAAACAACAGAGAAAGAGCAAAAGAAACAAATGCCGACAACGGCGGATCAACAAAAACGAAGAAGCCTCGCGATCGCTAGGCCCACCCGGCTCATCCACTAGGCTCCAAGACTCCGAAGCGTCGGCACCAATCAACACCTCCAAGAAGGATCGCGACAATGACGATGCTGCTGCCAAGGGTTTCCCCGGTACACGACGAGGCGAGAGGAAGAGTAGCCCCCGACGCCCTCCCGGAAGGTCAGGCGGCACCCACAGGCGCCACCGCGCCGGAGTCGGCCCCGCCGACAGGGGTTTCCCCCGATCCCAACCCGCACCTCGGGCGCTCCGGATCCCGCCACCAAACCAACCACCACCCTACGCCAACGCGGTCATGAGGCCTCCACGCCGTCTCACCACGGCACCGCGAAGTGAGGACAGCACGACGAAGAATGAGAGCCGGGACTAGGGCATTAGCACCATCGGCACGCGGGAGGGCCCCACCTCCACCGTCAGCGACAGTAGCCGTCCGGACGCGATAGCAGGAGCACACCAGGCCCGTAGGCCCACAGGCCCGGCCGAGCCCTCGTGGGCCCGTAAAGCTCCCGCCTTCGCGCTGCTGCCGGCACGCCATCGGCGCCGACGCCCCAAGTCCGAGCCGCTCCTCCTCCTCACCGCGCCGCAGACAACGAGACCATGCCGGGGGGCCGGCCCCCAGGGGCCCAGATGGGGCCCGACGTGCCCGGATCTGGGCCGGGGGCGCGTCGACGGCCACCCGGCACCACCACGCCGCCCCGCCGCCAAGGAGCGGCGCCGTCACCACGCTGGCGCCGGCCGCCACCGCAGGGCCGCCGGACCGCAGCCAAGCTGGGCTGCACCGCCGTCGCCTCCCTGCCCCGGGAAGGGAGCACGTGCGCGCGGGGACTGGAAGGCCCGCCGCCGCCGGCACCACCCGGGCCAGCGCCGGGGGCGCCCGCCGACGGCGGCGGGGGAAGATGGGGAAGGCGGGGTCCCGCGGGCGAGGGCCGCGAGCTCCGCCCCGGCCACCTCCCGGGGAGGCGGCGCGAGGCGGTATAGACGGAGGAGGGGTAGGGCGGAAGGGGGGCGGAGGCGGGGGGCGGGGCCGACGGCCGGCGGCGGCGGGAGGGGCGGCGGCGGCGGGAGGGGAGCGGGGGAACCCTAGCCAAATCTATTTATTAGAGTTGATCTCTGTTTTCCGGCCTGCAGGTTTTCAGGGTTGACATCGAGAATAAAATTCTCAAGGCGATCAAATGTATAGGAAACCGTGCTATCTTCCTTGGCCGCAATCGTTGTCTGTCCGTAGATGCTGGCAATCTTCCTGCCATCGAAGGCAACTGCGTCTACTACGTCGACCGCGTGCCTCGTCCTCAGAACGGCGGGATTTGCATGCACCGTCTTGTGGACGGCAGCGACGAGACACTCTTCGAGCCCGTGGAACGGCCGAGTCGATTTCTGCCCTTGAGCCTTGCACAAGTTCTAGTCGGATACCTGTAATATGGTGTCTAGTAACTACTACTCCCTCCGTTCTGAATTACTTGTCTTAGATTTGTATAGATACGGATGTATCTAGACTTATTTTAGTGCTAGATACATCCGTATCTAGACAAATCGAAGACAAGTAATTTGGAACGGAGGGAGTAGCTAGCAGTGCATATACATGCTGCAGCCGGTGGGAGAAAGTAACGGAGTAGCTTCTTTGTGTACCTTGACCGTGAATCCATGATATACCGCATCCGTGGAACCATACAAGTGTCCATGCATGTAGGTAAAAACAACTGAGGCTTGATTTATGTATATGCTGGACTTTATGAGGCGAAACCATCCATCACTTTTATACTAACCTCTGTGCTGGAAAATGTTGAATTTGAAATGATCGTACTCACTATTGTATTCGTATTAAGCTTTGGTACCGTAGAAACTTAACTACAATCAAAATGCAAATTTAAGAAAAGATGAACAGAGGAGCTGCGTACTTTCTTTAAGCACACAAATTTAGTTCAAATTATAGGTTCGAGGCACAAAAGGAAGTTTGTAGATCATACTCCCTCCGTTCCAAATTAATTGACCCATATTTATCTAGACACTAAACAAATATAGATACATTCATATTTAGACAAATTCAAGTCACCTAATTTGACTTACTACAGTTCCATTCGCTGCCGCCAGTCGCCCAGCCGGGATCCTCCCCGTAAACTAGCACAGGTTACCATTGGATCTCCGCAACTCCATCGTCATTCTGCAGCCACACTACAGCTGACGATACATGGAGGGCTGGCATCCTGCCACCCTTGGCCTAGGGGCGCCCCAACCAGGGTGGCCCGTCCTGGCCCAGATCTAGGTCATGTGACCAAGATCTTTGACACTGGTGGTGGTTGTAGCCAAGGGCGTTGCGGCAATTGCCATCAGAGCATCTCTAGCAGAACCTTAAATCAGAAAACTGAAAATGCGGTTTTCAATTCGCGAAAAACACATTTTAAGAGTTGGTTTGAGCTGCGGCCGAGCAGATCCTTTAAGCTTAGACTGGAATACCGAATATTCGTGTATATTTTCCACCACGTCTTCTTCTTCCTCTTGCCTGTGTTCACGGGCAGCTAGCTCACTCCTACGAAACCTGCGGACAGAGCACAAAGCGGCCAAATACGGTGCCGCCGGTGTCCAGAACGGCTCGCACAAAGCGCCCAGCGTCGCCGTCACCGCTTGAATTGGCCCAGAAGCTAGCTAGCTCCCGTCACCGTGGGCAATCGATTCAGAAGCTAGCTAGCTAGCTAGCTCCCGTCACCGTGCCCAATCGATTCAAGCTGTCAAATACGGAGCCGCCGGTGTCACGGAGCGCCGCATCCCGTTCCTCTTCCTCGCGTTGAGCACGAATGGGATCAGCCATGGCCGCATGCACGCGCTCGATCCTTTTGCAGTGCAGAATTTTGTTGGAGCAGAGAGAAATCGACGGCTGGATACAGGTGGTACGGATGGCGGCGGAAGGATCCAGTTCGTGACATGTATACTGTCCTCGGACCTATAGAACTAGAGGGCAGAGGCTTGCGTTTTCGATGGCCTGTAAAACGTCTACGGTTCCCCGAACTTTTACGGGGTCTGTTCTGAACATAAAATTGGTCCGGAACCATAAATTCGTTGGAATTTTACAGGTTTGGTGTTTTTAAGGGGTCTGCTAGAGATGCTCTTATCAGGTGACCGCGGTCGGGGGGCGGCGACCCCCTCACCCGACTGTGGGCTGGTGTGGAGGCCATGGATCTAGTTGGTCGTGCTCCATCCGCCGCTCGTTCTTTTACCGTTCGAGCCTGCTTCCCTCTGCCCTGTCCTGGTGGTGGTAGGTGGGGGCGCCAATGGGGCTTGGGGTGATGCTAGGTTTGGGTTTTGATTGACGCTAGGGCGACGGCTCTAGGCGGTGATCCGCCTAGTGAACTCTTCGTTAGGCTTCATGGCAGTGATGGTGGCTGCATTCGCCGATCGTGTCGTCAGCTAGGGATTCGATGGGAGTTTATCATTTAGAGTGTGAAGTGCTTGGCAGCTATATTATTTGACGAAAAATGGTTGTGGTATGATGAGTGGTGCTCTTGAGTCTGAATCTATTTGATATGATGAATTTCTAATTCTAAACCTTTTTCCTTTTTGGTCAATTGGAGCAGGTGGGTGCTGTCCATAAACGAAATAGTCGAGGAGGATGAGCAGGACACGACCCCACGGCCGTGCCGATGCCCAACCACAGCAGGGAATGTCGATCCCCTCCCTCTCGACTCTGTTTTATCTCCCCAAGTTATGCATGCTCTGCTCTGGCTTCTTCTATTTGTGGTTGATATACTGCTTGATTGAATTGTATGATGCCACTAGGATCTTCTCATGTTGCTCTTTTCCCCGATGAGCTCAAGTACATGTATGAGGCTAGTTTAGATTTGGTTCTAAGAAATATTTGCTCATGCTGCTCTACATGTAAATATTTGCTCTTGTTTTGCATGTCATGTTTGCTCCTGCTACATGATGTGTACTAGGACATTTCTTTTAAATACACATGAAAAAATTCTAAAATATCGACAAACACTTTTTCAGATACCCACTGAACAAATATTTAATATATCATGAACTTTTTTAATATACATTGAACTTGAACTTGTACGGTGAACTTCTTTTAATATATACAGTGAACCCTTTTACCAATACCCACTGAACAATTTTAAATAGCGTTTGAGGACACATTTATTTATCTTTCTTGCGCAGGCCAACAAAATAGTTGTTTTCCCGCAAAAACTTTTCTGCACGCACGTAGAAGGTGCTTTTGATTTTTTCGGGATTTAGAAATGTGTTTTCGAAGTGGGTGTATATTAGCCTGGTTTCATCCATGTATTTTCCGTGATTGTTGCCGGGAGTAGTGGCAGATCTTGGGTCATAAAACTAGGATCTAGAGTAGTGACCTAACCTTTTTTGCATTAGTTGCATAGAACAAGATAGACAAAAAATGACACCGCCAGATCTGAGCCTTCTTGGGGAAAAACCTACTGAAAATGTATGGCAGGGTTACTTTGCTTTTGAAGGAAACTCGCGAGAAAAAAGCCAAATAAAACCTAGTTGCGAGTTGATGGCGGAGCAACCGAGGTGAAAAAAAGTCGGACCCAATTGCATCAAGGGTGGAACTGGCAAAAAAAGGATAAAAAAGGTAGTAATCGACAAGACTGAGTTGCCACAACCATCGTCTTCCCCAGTGAGTTTTGTGCGACCGATCGATTATGTCGTGCACGGTGGACTGGTCGTCGCTCCCCCCCGACCTCGTCAGGCGCATCGCAGACGTCTTCCTCGCCACCAACGACCTCGACTACTACATAAGCCTCCGCACCGTGTGCCACAACTGGCGCGTCTCCACCGACGACCCGCGTGTCATGGACCATCGTTTCCATCCTCGGCGATGGGCCATGATCGAGAAGCTCGCCGGGAACGACGGCGGCATTCCCCGCTGCCTGTTCCTTCATGTCGACGCTGGCCGCTTCCTGTGGAAGGACCTGCCGATACTCCGCAACTTCACCTGCGTTGCCTTCTCGGAGGACGGCCGCCTCGTCCTGGTGGCCGGGTCGTGGATGTTCACCCTCAACCCCTTCACTGGCCACCTTGTAAGCTTGGCCGTTACTACCGTCCAATTCCTCAGTGTCACACAGAGCATTAGGGAGATGTCCGCGGCGGGCTCTTCACCGATGGTGCTCTACAGCCGTTTTGGTTTCAGCTATGGCGGGTGCATCGACCCGACCTGGGACGATGCCTTCAACCGAGAGGCAGTGTTTGAAGCCAAGCCGGCCGTGGAGGAGCTCAGGGCCATGGTGGCCTTCAAAGGCCGAGCGTACGCCGACATGAGAGGATCGGTCGTTGCAGTTGAACACAACTGCAGGCTCGACCAGAAACCCACGGTCACCACCATCGTGAGCGCCCCCTGGAAGTACAACCGTCTCACGACTCCCACCTTCCTCGTCGACAACGTAGGAGAGCTGCTCCTTGTGCGACATGTGAATTTTCCGTTTGGACTGATGCAGGTGTTCAGGGTGGACATCGAAAATAGAACTTTGGAGCAGATCAAGACCATTGGAAGCCGTGCCATCTTTCTTGGCAAACAGCGTTGTCTGTCCGTGGACGCTAAGGCCTCGTTTGGTTTGTAGGAATTTTGTAGGAACTCTACAGGATAGGATTTGTAAAGGAAAAATTCCTTTGAAGCCCATTGGTTTGTAGGAATGGATTCCTATTTCTATGTAGGACAAGAACCAATCCTTCACATTTTGGAGGAAAAAAACATTAGCCTAAACTTAATGGAAAAATCCCTATCCTATGCATCAAATGACATCTTTTTTTATAGGAATTGAGATGCATGTCATCTCACTTCCTATGATTTTCCTATTCCTGTAAAATTCCCATCCTATGAACCAAAGGAGGCCTAAGGTTGGCCTTAGGCTGGCCATAAGTAGTATCATGTTTTTGGGACTCGCAAACATGCTTATGTGGCAGGTTATTAAAAAAAAAGAGATAGTTATAGTAAAATAGATAGATACCGTAACATAATAAATGTGATGCTACTATGTGTCATGCATGGCAATAAATGAGACCATCTATGATACTAATCTATAATATTATGCACTATGAATGTAGTATTATACACTAGTATCATATGCATGATACTAATATATGATACTTCCCACTATGACCAGTCTAATCCCTCGGGCATCGAATGCAACTGCATCTACTGCTACGGTATGGGATTTGCATGCATCGCCTCGAGGATGGCCGCGGTGAGAAAATCTTTGAGATCTGGGACGAGTGGGATATGGTGGAAGTGGGAACCATGGGCCAACACTGCCCAGAGAGACTGGCACGCACTCTCATGGGGTACACTTACTATGACATTATGTACACAAAGGCCGCCGTCTTTTGATATCCTTTCCTTGGCGAAAAACTAGTCACTGTGTGTCTTGTTCCTGTCAGCCTAGAAATTTTGCTGACTTATCCATTGCATTTTTTAAAATATGTTTCTTTAGGCAAAATTTTCGAAAGATGATCAAACTGTTAAATCTGAAGGGAAAAAAATCAGGAGCTGTTCTCCGGTGTGTCAAGATAGATATTGGTCTGTTTCAGAATTTCAGTTCATGTTAACATCACCAATGATCATTCTGCTGTCTTAATCCTTTATCCAAACGGATGCAAACTCTAGATTAAGCAATGTTGTTTTCCATTTCCTTTCTAATTTTGACATCTTAGGCATTTTTATTGAAAATGAGGATACCCCCGGCGTGTGAATCGATTGATGCACGCAGAAGTACAATCTTTTGAAATCATTCAGAAGGGACTACTCCAGCTAGCAACTCTAGCCACGTCAACCGCTTGCGCCATCCTTGCTAGCACTCCCAACCAGTTGGAAAGAAACAGGTTTTGAAATTCATTCACATAGAACAAGTGCTCCCTTTGTTCACTTTTATAAGGTGTTGTAGAAACTTCGGACAATGTGCAAAATAGCTCAATTTTAGTTCTCTGAAACAATTATAAAAATGAACGGAGGGAGTAGTAAATGACGCCACACTCTCGATGGGTGGTGCGATTCATCCCTGACCTTTGTGCAGCCAACCTGCTGGTTTATTCTCGTGCAGTCCTCCTCCGCTGAGCGGGGGTTCAACAACTGGTGTTGCTCGATGACCAAGGCAATGTTGTGGATTACCGTGTGTGTCATGCAGGAAAAGCGGTTGCGTAGGGTTAGGGATGAAAACGGAGCGAAAACGGACAGAACTGGGTGCTACTACATTTGTTTTCATAGTTTCTTACAGAAACGGAAACAAATACAGAAATCACAAAAATGAATACGGAAACGGATACTACCGGAAATGAACATCGCGCAAATACAGAGCGGACACAGAAACATAAATGGTCGTTTACCGGAACTTAAAAACCCCTTGAATCATAGCAAAATACACACAATTTTAAAGATATGTTATCATGGCTACAAAATAATATGATTATGTCAGCTACTTACCATAGTATCGTAGTAGTATAGGACAATTGTGTGCAGGGTCTAGTTGAGTACGTGTGTGGTAGTAGAAGTTGAGCCTCAAACGATCCATTCTGCTTAGTTGGTCGTTGTGTGTTGTTTGATGGTAAGGCTACAAAGCAGCCATAGGCCTATAGTAAAAAACAGAAATTCCATATTCACGAAAACGGAAAGTTGCGTTTCCACGTCTGTTCCACTGGAAATTACCGTTCCATTTTTATTTCCGTTTCGGCATAAAAATTTTCATTTCCATTTACATTTTGCAAGTTTCTATTTCCGTTTCCACATTTCTTCTCTGTTTTCATTTTTCCGGCGGAAAAGCGGAAAGTTTCCACTTTATTTTCATCCCTACGTAGGGTTACATTATGGTACATTTTCTGTGTCACCTAGCACAGGTCGAGGAGGCCTTCTGGTCTAGTGTGGTGCATGCGTGGATCTTGATGGAGGCAATAGAGGAGAGGATGGCGCTGATTACGAGCAGGGATGCGTGGAAGCTTGCGAGCTTTCGGGAAATCCACTCGTGCTACGCAACCAAGAGCAAGCTGAATCTGATGTCCATGGCAGTGGCAGAGGAAGTGAACGTGGAGGAGTGATGAAATACCCGATGGAAGTGCTGCTTTGGGCTATGGACAAAGCGAATTTAGCGAATCCTGCACAACAATTGACGTGGGTGGCATTCAAATCCCTCACCACTACCCCTCTCGCTCTGGCGGGTGAGGCTGGTGATGGCGGTATTGGCACCAGGCTCCCATTGCATGCTGACGGTGATTCAAAACGAAGAGGCGGTCCTCCACCAGGCGAGGAGGAGAGAACGACAACAGCGGGTGTGGACCTAACAAACTGACTCGATGACGGTCCCTATATCTCGAAATATGCTTTCGTCCCGCTATATTAATATAGTAACCACACGGTACAATATGAGATCCATTGCTGGGGCAAACAGCACAACTACGCCCAAAAGAAAAGACGAAGAAAACAATGCCTGTTGGGGAACGTAGTAATTTCAAAAAAAAAATTCCTACACACACGCAAAGGATCATGGTGATGCATAGCAACGAGAGGGGAGAGTGTTGTCCACGTACCCTCGTAGATCGAAAGCGGAAGCGTTATGACAACACGGTTGATGTAGTCGTACGTCTTCACGATCCGACCGATCCAAGTACCAAATGTACGGCACCTCCGAGTTCAGCACGCGTTCAGCTCGATGACGATCCCCGAACTCCGATCCAGCAGGGGGTCGGGGATGAGTTCCGTTAGCACGACGGCGTGGTGACGATGATGATGTTCTACCGACGCAGGGCTTCGCCTAAGCACCGCAATGATATGACCGAGGTGAAATATGGTGGAGGGGGGCACCGCACACGGCTAAGGAATGATCACGAAGATCAACTTGTGTGTCTTGGGGTGCCCCCCTGCCCCCGTATATAAAGGGGGGAGGGGGAGGTGCGGCCGGCCCCCTAGGGGTGTGCCTGGAGGAGTCCTACTCCCACCGGGAGTAGGACTCCCCCCTCTTGCCTTGTAGGAGAAGGAAAGGGGGAAGGGGAAAGAGGAAAGGCCCCCCCTTCCTTGTCCTATTCGGACTAGGGGGGAGGGGGCGCGCGGCCTGCCCTGGCCGGCCCTCCTCTTCTCCCTTAGGGCCCATGTAGGCCCATTAACCCCCGTGGGGGTTCCGGTAACCCCCGGTACTCCGGTAAAATCCCGATTTCACCCGGAACGATTCCGATATCCAAATATAGGCTTCCAATATATCAATCTTTATGTCTCGACCATTTCGAGACTCCTCGTCATGTCCGTGATCATATCCGGGACTCCGAACAACCTTCGGTACATCAAAAGTTATAAACTCATAATAAAACTGTCATCGTAACGTTAAGCGTGCGGACCCTACGGGTTCGAGAACTATGTAGACATGATCTAGAACTGTTTCCGGTCAATAACCAATAGCGGAACCTGGATGCTCATATTGGCTCCTACATATTCTACGAAGATCTTTATCGGTCAAATCGCATAACAACATATGTTGTTCCCTTTGTCATCGGTATGTTACTTGCCCGAGAGTCGATCGTCGGTATCCAATACCTAGTTCAATCTCGTTATCGGCAAGTCTCTTTACTCGTTACGTAATGCATCATTCCGTAACTAACTCATTAGTTACATTGCTTGCAAGGCTTATAGTGATGCGCATTGCCGAGAGGGCGCAGAGATACCTCTCCGACAATCGGAGTGACAAAACCTAATCTCGAAATATGCCAACTCAACATGTAAGTTTGGAGACACCTGTAGAGCTCCTTTATAATCACCCAGTTACGTTGTGACGTTTGGTAGCACATAAAGTGTTCCTTCGGTAAACGGGAGTTTCATAATCTCATAGTTGTAGGAACTTTATATAAGTCATGAAGAAAGCAATAGCAACATACTAAAGGATCAAGTGCTAGGCTAACGGAATGGGTCAAGTCAATCACATCATTCTCCTAATGATGTGATCCCGTTAATCAAATGAGAACACATGTCTATGGTTAGGAAACATAACCATCTTTGATTAATGAGCTAGTCAAGTAGAGGCACACTAGTGACACTTAGTTTGTCTATGTATTCACACATGTATCATGTTTCCGGTTAATACAATTCTAGCATGAATAATAAACATTCATCATGATATAAGGAAATAAATAATAACTTTATTATTGCCTCTAGGGCATATTTCCTTCAATGGCAACACCGGCGGATCAACCAGAAAATGACTCGTAGCCGCTGCGTCCTCTCCGAAGTATTCCCACCGCGATCCTAGCACTCTGATTCATCGCGTACCAAGCAGCACCTCCAAGAAGGACAGTGATGACGGCAACACTGCTGCCCGGACAGGTCCTAGGGTTTCCCCCGGTACGCTCCGAGGGTCGAGAAGAGGTACACCCGACGCCCTCCGGGAAGGAGGGATGACACTAGCAAGTGTCACCGTGTCGGTGTCAAAATGACAAGGATTTCTCCCGACCCCCAAAATCCCACCTCCCGAACAATCATAGGCTCTCCACCAAACATGCCATCCACCAACATACGCCACCACGGCCTTGCAGTCACCATCGTCGTCTCACCATGGCCAACGTAGCAAAGCCAGTCAGCCCGAGACGAAGCAGCCGTAGACAAGGTCCGATAGGATCACAACCACGCTGGAGGGAACAACCTCCACCATCATATACGGTAGCCGTCCAGATGCAACGACAAGAGCACACCGAGCCATTGGAACCGGAGGGCGGCAGCAACGTCGCCACCTGGAGGACGTCGTCGGGTGTCGACCGGAAACAGCAGCAGGGACACACCAGGCAAAAGGCCCGGGCGAGCCTGGGAGGCTCGTAAAGTCCCCGCTGCCGTGCTGCTGCACGTAGGCCACCGCCGCCGCTACCCTCTAACAGCCCATAAGCTCGGCCAGACACATACAGGCCTATGAAGCTCCCATCGCCACGCTGCAACAGTGTGGTGTCATCGCTGCCATCTCCGTCGCGAGCCGCTCACCAGGCCAACCAGAGGCCATGAGGCAGGCCTGCCCTGACCCACATCGGGCCCGAAGGGCCCAGATCTGGACCTGGAGGGCCGGAGCACCGCCATCGCTGCCCAGCCACCAATGGCAGCTCCACTACCACCTTGGCCACCCGCGCTGCATCAGGGAAGACCCGCCGCCGCGCCAGACCGTCGCCGCCGAGGAGCACCACCTGGGCCAAGGTTGTCCCACGTCAGCCAAGACCAGGAGGGGAAAGGCCAGCGGCCCGCCGCCACCAAGGCCGCCTGGCCAAGGGCCGGCGTAGCACACCGGCGACGGCGGGAGGAACGAGGGAAGGAGGGGCTAGGGGCGGGAGACGTGGGGCACGGCCCGGCCGCCGCGGGACGGTGCGGGTCGCGGGATGGGGGAGGGGGAAGAGGGGGTGGTACTAGATTGGGGGCGCACGCCCGGTGGCCTACGGCGGCGGGAAGGAGCTAGCTAGGGCGGCGACGGCGGCGGAGGAACCCTAGTGGGTCGGGAGAGAGCGAAAGGGCCCTATCGCTCTCTACATCACATCAGATGCCGATGGTGCGCCGCTCCACAGCTGCATGCGATGCCCCAAGCTAGATCTAAACTTTGAGGCCTTCCTGGTAGCCACACTATTGGAGAAAAGCCTAGCTATGGCGTGCCAACAACAGCCTTGGTCACATGGACACTCGACGCCATCAATATGGCGCCATTGTTTAAAATTAGCGCTGGGGTTGTACCCTTTGCCAACAGTATTTTGGATGATAATGACGTGCCACGTGGACAACGCCAACACTAATATTCATCAATTCTGGCGTTCCATGTTGTCGCGACGCCAGTAAATAAAAGCTATACAACGACGATCGCGACCTAAATGACAGCATAATCCAGTTTAAGAACAGTAAATAAATCAACTATAAATAGACCCAATAACAACATTTAATTCCAACAATGCACTTATTGATATAGTTCAACAAAGTACGCAAAGTAACACACATGAATGTACAAGTTCAAACAAATAGAGGTGATAATAACATGAGATATTCCATGCATGCCAACTAGCTAACTAGGACTTTTTGGCGGGCGGAGTCAGGGTCATAGTCCGGAGTAAGTGAACCATTGTTGCTGACAGCAAGCCTGTAGTAGACCATGATCTCTTCATGGTCGTAGTCGAGGTAGAACGTGGCTCTCTCTCAGCTTCCATCTCGCAAGCAGTTGCAAGGGCTATTCAACCAAATCAACCGAAATAGGTGCGGTTTGCCTTGTTGGTGAAAAGACAATCGAATTGTTGGGCCGTCAGCATCTTCATGATGGTGAACTGGATTGTGATGGTGGCATCTACTGGAACACGAAACTTCTCTAAGAAGTCACGCCTTGCCCTAGAAGGGATGATTTGAGCAAAATTAAAATAAAGGACCAGCTAGTTAGACAATTTTCGATGCAAACGTATACATCACATATGAAACTCATCAATCAGAACATCTTGAACTAAACATATATATCGTCCTAGTGAGGAAGTCATTCAACAGATCTATGAAGAACATCTTATTCCTTTGGCATCTCACAGAACTATAGGTCTCACATGGGGCATCCATTTACTACTTTCATCAACTTGAGAAAAATAACATACATAACAGATGCATATAGATATAACGCAACATAAGAAGTTAGTACGAACTAGCGCTATCCAACCATCTACATATTAACACATACTTGTAATTAAACAGTTCAACAAACCATGCGTAGTTCAAACATAAAATATACATAAAGTTAAACAGTTCATACGAAATAGGTAGCACGGTAATTAAGCTAGTGGCCAGAGGGACCGGCCTCGTGGTCGTGCCTAGTGGACCTATGATGTTACCCCTGTTGACATTCCTCCTCATGCTCCAAGGCATCCCAGTCTATGAGATCCTCCTCAGCGCTCTTCTTGACTGAATACTGAAGTAGCATCATTTTAATGGGCTCCACGAGTTTGTTATCTCTTGCAAACTCGCTCACCAATGGGTCGAAGAACTGCATCTCGGCCTGTTAGTTCGCCTTCTCCTCAGCCCTACTGCACATCCTCATGCTGTCTGGCGCGAGGAACTTCGTGTACTCACGACACTCAGGGAAGTTCAGAATCACCCTTCTTGAAAGAACTCTACCGCCCTGGCATCATAGGCACACACAACTAACTTCGAGGTGCCCTAATGGCCAAGATCATGGACAACATTGTCCTTCCTAATGATGGCATAGTACTTATTTTCCTTTGGTCGCACATGATGAAACTTCGGAGCCATCTGTGATGGTGCATATATTAACAAGTACCTGCAAAACCTACAATCTACAATGTAATAAAACGTACACTACAACTACACTAAAATCATAGTCTAGAACTATATTAAATTCTGTCACTATAAGTACACTACATAGAACTACAATAAAGGTACACTAGCACTAGTAGAAAAAGGGCTTTTAGTCCCGGTTCATAAGGGCATTTAGTCCCCCCTTTAGTCATGGTTCTTACACGAACCGGGACTAAAGGCTCTTCACGTGGCCGCTGCCTGGAGGTCCACCTTTAGTCCCAGTTGGTAACACCAACCCGTACGAAAGGAAATTTTATGATTTTTTTTAAAAATTTATTTTTGGAATATTTTTTGATTTTCAAATTTTTGAATTATTTTAACCTCTCATCTCTAATCACCCCTGATCACTTCTCAATTTAACCTCTAATCACCCCTCATCATCTAACTTCTTGGACGGTCACCCATCCTCTCACTACTCCAGCCTGAGCACGCTTAACTTCTGGGTTCTATTCTCCCTCATTTCCAAGTCTGCACTTGTTGTTTTCCTAACAATAGTAAGATGTCAATCCTATTAACCTCAGGAATTTAACTTGAGCATGAAGTCACATATTTCACTGTTTGAGTTTGAAAGTACCGTTCTAAAAAATAACACTTATATTTAGTAACACTAATATTTCTTGAATAATTAGTTTGACCACTGTTTGACCACAGTTTGACCATAGTTTGACCAGATTTGACCAAAATTCAAAAAAACTAAAATAATTATTTAGTAACACTAATATTCTTGAATAATTATTTAGTAACACTAATACTTCTTGAATAAGTAGTTTGACCATAGTTTGACCAGATTTAACAAAAATTCAAAAAAAACGGAAATTTGATGAATTTTTTTGCCTCCAAATCTTAAAAGCCCCGTAACTTTTTTTCTGTTAGATTAAGAGGTATTTTACACACACACACACACACACACACACACACACACACACATATATATAGTTGAATTGTGCAAATTAGCAGGAATATATAAGAAGTATTTTATGTGTTATTACCTTTCAACATTTAGCGCAGATGTAGAACTCTCGCTTTGGATTCGGTTCCATGTGCGACATATGCTTATCAGTAGGGCGTCGACAGCCGCAAATCAGCACAGGTGCCCTCGCTCGATTCGCGGCAGCTTTGGTGCCGGTGGCATAGCTACCGGATCGAACAGACGTCGCGCTGCACGGGCATGATTCGCCGGATAGGGCAGACTGTATTGGTCCTGGTGAGCTCATGTCATAGATGTCGGGGCCAGAAGAGAGCTTGGCCAAAGCGGCGGAGTCTCAAACCTTCGACACGCCCCGCCGTTGTGGGCCCACACATGGGGCTCGTGCCGATTCGTCAAGCTCCGGTGGGTCCATTGTCAACAAAGCAGCTAATACGAGGGAGTAGATTTTTGTGAAGAATGGAAATGAATGTATTTGAGAAAGAAGGGCTGCAAACACTATATATAGGCAAAACTTAGTGCTGGCGTCCCAAACGGTGGCACGACAACACTAGGTCACGTATCTATGGCGTTATTATAAAGCGCACACCAGCAGTATCTTGCAACTATTCATGACAGCTGGGCCCACATAGTACCGACATTACCAGAAATTGACACACCGGCACTATCAGTTTGGCCAACGCCAGCACTATTTGAAATATATAGTGCTTCGTTGATGAAAAATGGCGCGCCACCAACGAAAGTTGTGGCTAGTCGTTTTTCCGGCAGTATCTTCTAGATGCTTGTCAGGATGTCTCCGACGAAGATTCTGGCGAGCTTGCTGGATCTTTTTGACCTGGTATGCAGTTTCCCCCCTCTTGTTACCTCATTTTCTTTTCACATATTAATGCAGTGGATTGTGAAAAGAAGAAGAGTTGCCATCATCGAATTCGACGAACCGAGCAATGTAAAAAATCTTTTAAAAATGATGATTATGTTAAGAGTCTGTTCGTTAAAACTGGCAAATTTTCTAATAAGAATAATTTTAGAAATATACCTGACGATGTTTAGGATTTGGCTTTTGTTGATTCACCTGGATGGAGGAGTAATCATCCGATAGAAATTTATTCTGATTTGGGGTCTTTGAAATCTTTGACTCCCATGGCGGCTAATTTATATATTATATGATAAGCAACTTCTATTTGGGAATTGAAGGGGATGACAACTTTGACACTGAAAACAACTTCCATACTCTCAAAAAACAATCGACACCCGATCATCTAGATACTAATGTGGACTGGGATATTCCCTCCAATCCATATTAATTATTGTTGATTTAATATAAAGTTATACTAAATCAACGACAATTAATATGGATTGGGGTGAAAAATCCAGTTAATAATTTCTTAGAAGAATATATTGATGAGAATTGTGATGCTTCTAATAGTAGTACACTTTCTGATATGAAAAGTGCTAGTCTAATATAAAAAATTGAGATACACTTCCTGATATGGAAAGTAGGCCTGATGATTTAGGGCATGTACAATGGTTAAAAGAATAGTCTTATCTTAAGTCTTGCATGTAATTTACAGATGACAAAAAAAATATGTCTAAGATGGTCATCTCTTAGCCTTATCTTCAATAACTAGCTATTCCTAAAAACATGGTAAGACATATTAGGGCATGTACAATGGTGCTATCTTAACAGTGCCATGTAGGATAAATGATGAGGTGAAGGAGAGAAAACTCATAAGAAAAGGCTTGTCTTCTCTTATTTAAGAGAAGACAAGAGATGATCTCTTAGCACAATATGTCTCACCATGTTTTTAGGATTAGCTAGTTATTGAAGATAAGGCTAAGAAAAGACTCATTGTAGACATCGTTTTTTGTTATCTCTAAATTACATGCAAGACTTAAAATAAGACTATCTTATCAACCATTATACATGCCCTTATGTTATGAGATCATTTGTTGTTTTCTCTTAAATAAAAGAAGACAAGCCTTTTCTTATGATTTCTCTCTCCTTCATCTCATCATTTATCCTACGTGGCATTCTTAAGATAGAACCATTGTATATGCCTTGCATTAAGAATCAAGTTTAGCCAGTTGGTTGTAATTGAGCTGGCCCAGCTGCTAGCTGCCGGGGGTTGAGTCGGATTTTGTAGGGGAAAAGGTTGATATTTCCTCCGACCCTCACCTAACTGATCTGGAGGCCCTGAAAAAAAAATAACTGGATCTGGAGGTGTCTTTTTCTACCTGTGAGTGCGAGGTTGTAGTCGTGTCTAGGCTGCCAGTAGAGGAAGAGGAGTCTTTGGGAGAGCCTGGTCTAGAAGACATGCCTGGACAGAGCAATTGGCAAGCTTGGTCAAATAGAGGACAACAGGGATCTTGGGCTACGCGGCTTGCAACTATTGCATAGCAAAATTTCCTGGCGCGCAGGACATCGAGGAACATGCTTAGGAGATAGATCATGAGGTTATCACTATGACACACAGTCCTTGAAGTGGAAGAAGAGTCAGAAGCAGCACGTAATCGGAGTCGTCTCTGCCTCGTCGCCGACCTCCCTCATACAGTTGGTCGTTGGATCCTACAAATAAGTTTGCTAGAGCAGCGCAATTGCATTGCCTCTAACGATATCCGCACGTGCAGGAGGAATTTAGTGCGGCGGACAGCTAGTTCCGGACGCACGATCAAGCGGCGTGTAGAGGTGGCACTAGTGCAGAGCCGGGCTTTAGTACCGGTTCGTAACGGCCTTTAGTGCCGGTTTGCCAACCGGCACTAAAGAGTGGGGACTAAAGCCCCCCCCCCTTAGTACCGGTTCATCACGAACCGGCGATAAAGTGCCACCACGTGGCACAAGCCAGGCCCGGGTGCGCGTAGGGCATTAGTACCGGTTGGTAACACCAACCGGTACTAAATATTTGGGGTGGTTTTTTGATTTATTTTCCATTCAATTTTTTTTGTTTGCTGGTATTTCACGATACTACAAATTGTACACGTTATGCATATATATAAATAGATTTTCTCGTATGTAGAACCACACACACACACACACACACACACACACACACACACACACACACACACACACACACACACACACACACACACACACACACATATATATATATATATATATATATATATATATATATATATCATCGAATGTCTCACAAACCAACACCATTAATTATTCACACATACACATCTATATACATATACACAATTTCTCCTACATATATATGTTGCCTTTGGTGCCTTAGGAGCACGATGACAAGTGGTTCATGGGGGCGGTAGCGCGTAATAGTATTCTCCTTTGGGGTCTATGACCTGGTCGAGCAAAAATCCGGCTATTTCCTCTTGAAGTGCTAGTATGCGGTTCGATGGTAGGAGCTTATCCCGCACCGATCTGAACTATTAAGGAGATCAATATATGCATGTGTGTTAGTTGTGTGACTAGATATCGATAATGGTGTGAATAGTGTTCTGACAAACGTACCCAGTCCTGTCTATCAGATCTGCTCCTTTCGCACGTCATCATGCGAATGTTCTCGCAAACGTAGTATGCACACAGATTATTCCCCGACGCCTGCCTCAGGGCCTTTACGAGAATGGAATTGAATCAGATAATAATTAATCAAGCATGATAATTAATTGATGATATTGAAACAAGAATTAAAGAGATGGTAGCTAGCTAGTAGTACTTAATTACTTACCTTGGGTCGATGCCAACACAACTTTTTTGGCCATGTGCCTGGAGTCACCTTGATGAACTTTGCCCATGCCCTGCCCGCCGGCAAAGAAAATTAATAAATGGGTTATTAAATAGTTCATATCAGGAAATGACGAACTAATAATTAATAGGCCGAGATATAGTTAATAATGATTGAAATTACCTGTTGACTATCCCCTTCACGATGGTGTAGTCTTTATCTTCTTTAGTTAGTGAGTCCAGTAATTCAACTTTTCCTTCCTCAACTTTAATGTCTAACAAGACCCAGTGCCAACTGCATACGCACACGTTTGCATGTCTTAATTAAGCGGGCATGTGCATAAAATTAATCAACTACAGTAAACCGTATACACTTAATTATTAACATCTAGCTAGCTAGTAAGCAAAAACAGAATTTGTAGTACAAGACAGTGTAACTCACGGGAAGTTGTAAGGAAGTAGTATATCTTCATTGCTATTGAGGCGCTTCAAGAACTCTAGCATGCTTTCCTCTACAGCATCTTGACAATGTTAAATCTGCCATATGTCCTGATTAATGGTATTTGGGTCAATGAACCCAACGCCATAGCGTCCAGCTTTTTTCATTTCATACATCTTCATCCTGCATATAATACCACAGAAAAAAATATAGTGAGGATAATTACATGTAATGATTGATCAAAATTATCACTACATAACTAGCCTGAGACTTAAATTACAGAAAGAAATCACTTACAGACAATAGAAACTGACGATAGACTTGTCGAGTGCGTCTTGATTGTATAACTGAAATAGTTCTGAATACTCAATGGTCAGAGCTTTCTCATGGTAATAATGCTCATGCTTTACATTCACCTTGAGGGACTCTCGATTGGAAATCTTGGTAATGTTCATGTACCATTGATGCAATTGATACATTCTCGTTGGGAGGTCCTTGACCTTGTCTGGATGGACCAAAGGTTTGCCCCGGACATATTGCCATGCTATTTCCGATTCTTTAAGCGTAGGCATGGGCTCGATTTCGAGGAGTTGT
Organism: Triticum aestivum; assembly: GCF_018294505.1. Lineage (NCBI taxonomy): Eukaryota > Viridiplantae > Streptophyta > Magnoliopsida > Poales > Poaceae > Triticum > Triticum aestivum. The sequence goes on along the minus strand of NC_057807.1, from coordinate 535,975,362 downwards.
CCAACAGAGATATTGAGCATTTGAGCCTGCATTATATGATCCTCGGTTATTACCACATCGCCATGCTGGGGAACGCTAATGGTTTGCCCATAATAATATTTGGCGCGCGTACTACTCCTCTCATGTGTTGTTGGCACAACAAGCGGGGGGATCACTTGCGCCGCCTGTTCTCCCAACTGGGGAACGGTTCTCCCACATTCTTTGCCAGCTGCTTGTTGGCTCGAGCTTGAGCTCGCTTCCTTCTGTACTCGTGCTCGATGTGCCTTCCTGATTTGGCGCTCATAGTCCGAGTCAACAGGCTTGGGAGCTGGTTCTCTAGCCATAGGAATGAAGTGGTCAATTACTTTCTCAGGCACTTTCTCCTTTAGCGGCGGTGCCGGTTTCGGTCCAAAATGGGCATCCACTTGGGCTTGCACTATGGCTGTGTTTTGCTCCTTAGTCATGTCGTAAGGCCTCTGAGGAAGAGGAGTGAGGCTTGGACCATATTTATATCGCTTGTCTCCGCCTGTACTTCCTGAACTACCTCGACTCGTACCGCTATGCACCAAAGCTGCAGCATGTCTCCTCTGCGATTGCTGAGACGACGGAGACGGCTGACGTGGAGTTGGACCAGGAGAAGTGGCCTGACGATGTGCCGGACTTGAAGCAGGAGGTGTGGCCTGACACGGTGCCGGACTTGAAACCGGAGAAGTGGCATGACGCTGTGCCGGACTTGAAACCGGAGGAGTCAGCTCACACGTTTGGGGACTTGGAGGAGGTGGCGGACTTCGAGGAGGAGTCGTCTCACGCGTTCGTGGACTTGGAGGAGCGGGAGTCTGCTTACTCAGTGGCGGACTTCGAGGAGGAGTCGACAGACGACGCGGTGTCGGTTGACTTCGAAAGATGATGCAATTCTTTCTCCATAGGATGATACGATGTATGGCCTCTCCCGGTGTGCGCTCGTCTTCACCTCCAGGAATGTCAAGCGTTAGCCCCGAATATGGGTCCACCACTTCATCAACCATGACACGAGCATAGCCCTCTGGAATCGGGATGCAATGGTAGGTTGCTTTGGGGGTAACTGGAAAAGAAACGTCGTTCGCCACCTTCATGGATATGTTCTTCATTTTGGAGTGTAGCTCACAGTTAGTGTTCTCTATGATGTCATCCACAGGGTATGTATCCAGCAGTGTGTCTCCCGGGGTAGAACCAACGCTGCTTCTCGGCATGGATGGGACGGTGCTATCCAATGCTGGACGATCATCCGCTTGCTGCTTTGCTGCTGAGACCCCCTTTCCTGGCTAAGTGAGTCGATCTTCTGCTGCTGCTGCTGGAATTTGAGTGCCAGGTCCGCGTGCCTTGCTTCTAGGCCTTGAAGGCGTTCCGCGTCCTGCTTCCTCTGCTCCTCCTCCAACTTCCTCTTCTTCTCATCCTCCATCTTCTTTCTTGCACGGGACCTGTAGTCGTCATTCCAGTCCGAAAAGCCCTCATACCAGGGAATAACGCCCTTGCCTCGTGTTCTTCACGGGTGTTTAGGATTTCCCAGGGCGCGCGTAAGCTCGTCGTTCTCTCTATTGGGCGTGAACTCCCCCCTTCAAGCTTCTTCTATTGCGTCAATTATCTTTTGTTCGTCTCCTTTTAGACTTGCCTTCCGTGAAACTTCGCCTGTCTTCTGGTCCAACGCTCCCCCATGCGCATAGAACCAAGTTCTGCACCTGGGGGGCCAGTTCCTAGTAACCGGAGTGACCCCTGCATCCTCCATCTCTTGCTCAGACTTATCCCACTTAGGCAATCCCACCGCGTAGCCACCTGGACCCAGCTTATGGAACTGCATCTTTCTTGCGGCATTTGCCTTGTTTTTCATCGATTGTTCCTTAGATAATTCTGAATCCTTGAAGGTCACGAAATTGTCCCAGTGCTCTCTTTGCTTCTCCAGTGTTCCCTTGAAATCTGGAGTCTTCCTTTCATTAGCGAGGTAGTTGGCCCATACAGTTTTCTTGTGGGTGTTGAATGCAATTGCCATCTTCTTAAGAGCAGCAGCCTTGACTTTCTTCACATCTACTTCAGTGAAATGATCTGATAGGGTGAAATGTTCCATTAGAGATTCAAAAGGTCTTCTTTGGCTCTGCGGTCGACCCAAGTAACACCTGGACGTTTAGTCTTTGGCTCTTTCCATTCTTGAATGGAGATCAGGAGTTTGTCCTTCACAAGAACTCCGCACTGACGAGTCCACCTGTCCGCAACGTTCTTAGGCGTGAGGGGTTCACCACTAAGTTTGATGGATTCGATTTGGTACTTTGCACCATCCTTCAACATTCTGCCCGGGCCTCGCTTTGTCTTGCTGTCTGTAGAAGCAGATTTGCTCGATCCGGAGGGCTGAAAGAAGAAAGATCGATTCGTTAATATATCTTCAATAAAAAAACATGTGATGATCACCATGATGCATGCTTATATAAATATACCTTACCGGTAGTCTTTGTTATTTGAAGATCAGCATTGTCTGTGTCATCACAAACATTGTCTGTGTCATCATAATCATAATCATAGTTCATGACTTCATCAGCTCGGTCGTCGAGATCGAATATCTTTTCATCACCCTCTCCGGTATTGTTCAGATATTGGGAGCCGTCATCTGCTTCATTCAGATCATCTAGCCTGTGAGGGCTGCGTATGATGTCGAACAATTCCTCTTCTCTCTCTCTGCCGGTATTGTCCGCCATAGCTTTTACTTTACTAATACAGAAGAAATATAAAACAATTTAGTATTCAAATTACAATGCATGGATGCAATTAATCAATAAGGAAAAACTGAATCTTGAATACGTTGTCTCGAATATATAATCTCGAATACATCATCGTCTTAATATATATAATCTCGAATACATCGTCTCGAATATTATATATCGAATACATCACTGGCTAGGTACCTAATAAACATCGAGTACTACAGAAGAATCTAGGGCGCCACTCGCGGTTCCTGGGGCGCGGGCGGTGCACACCCAAAGAGAAGGAACCATCACATGATCATATCTCTGGTCATCTGCCCAAAGAACCCGCCAAGTAGTGAAGAACCTGACGTCGTCCATAGCAGCCATGTAGCGATGGACGTGCTCATCTTCCTCCCTGACACGGCGACGCACCACCTCCGGCGGGGCCGGCTGCCTCTGCACCGAATGTGGCCCACGCGAACGCCACCAAAGAAGATCAGGGTCGACGACGGGACCCGAGGTCGGGTTCCTCACCAAGCGGCGCGCCCCTCCAGGTAGCACCTCCCAGTGCCAGCCCGGCGGAGCCCAGTCCCGGACATGGGTCCCCTGAAGCAGGACGTCGTCGTGAACGGGTCGACGGCGAGGATGCAGGCCGGGCATATCGTCGAGAACAAATACTATATCCCCGTAAAAAGTAACATTTTTTAAGTGATTGGATTGTGATAACTAAAATTCTATATATATGCAAATTCTAACAATTTGACATTAATTTAATTCATCTAACTAAAACTAATTCTAAAATTTCCTGATTGTATAACTAACATTTCCATAACAATTCTAATATTTATATAACTAAAAAACTCAATGACCTCCTCATTTTCATGGCCCTTCGAGATGCTTCCTTCTGGCCTAGCACGGTTATGAACATATTTCTTCAAGACTCCCATGAACCTTACAAAGGGGAACATATTGTGTAGAAATACAGGACCCAAAACGTTAATCTCTTCACAAAGGTGAACTAGGACGTGCGTCATGATGTTGAAGAAGGATTGTGGGAACACCAACTCGAAACTGACAAGACATTGCACCAAATCATTCTGTAACCTTGGTACGATTTCTGGATCGATTACCTTCTGAGAGATTGCATTGAGGAATGCCCATAGCTTCACAATGGCTAATTGAATGTTTTCCGGTAGAAGCCCCCTCAATGCAACCGGAAGGTGTTGCGTCATAATCACGTGGCAGTCATGAGACTTTAGGTTCTGGAACTTTTTCTCTGCCATATTTATTATTCCCTTTATGTTCGATGAGAAGCCAGATGGTACCTTCTTGCTGAGCAGGCATTCGAAGAAGATTTCATTCTCTTCTTTGGTAAGAGCGTAGCTGGCCTAACCCTGATGTATGCCATCTTTTCCGTGCATATGTTGCTGGTCCTCCCGTGCCTCTGGTGTATCTTTTGTCTTCCCATACACGCCCAAAAAGCCAAGCAGGGTCACGCAAAGATTCTTCGTCACGTGCATTACGTTGATTGCGGAGCGGACCTCTAGGTCTTTCCAATATGGCAGGTCCGAAAATATAGATTTCTTCTTCCACATGGATGCACGTCCGTCAGCGTCCTTCGGAACAGGTTTTCCGCTAGGACCCTTTTCAAAGATTACCTCCAAATCCTTGACCATATCATGTACATCAGCACCAGTACGGTGGCGAGGCTTCGTCCGGTGATCTGCCTCACCTTTGAAATGCTTGCCTTTCTTTCTTACGGGATGCCTTGTCGGAAGAAATCGATGACGTCCCACGTACACATTCTTCCTACAACTATCCAAATATATACTGTCGGTATCATCCAAACAGTGCGTGCATCCGCGGTATCCCTTGTTTGTCTGTCCTGAAAGGTTACTGAGAGCAGGCCAATCATTGATGGTCACCAACAACAATGCCTTTAGGTCAAATTCTTCCTGTCCGTGCTCATCCCACGCACGTACACCTGTTCCATTCCACAGCTGTAATAGTTCTTCAACTAATGGCCTTAGGTACACATCAATGTTGTTGCCGGGTTGCTTAGGGCCTTGGATGAGCACTGGCATCATAATGAACTTCCGCTTCATGCACAACCAAGGAGGAAGGTTATACAAACATAGAGTCACAGGCCACGTGCTATGGTTGCTGCTCTGCTCCCCAAAAGGATTAATGCCATCTGCGCTTAGACCAAACCATACGTTCCTTGGGTCACCTGCAAACTCCTCTTAGAACTTTCTCTCGATTTTTTTCCACCGCGAACTGTCAGCGGGTACTCTCAACTTTCCGTCTTTCTTATGGTCTTCTGCGTGCCACCGCATCGCCTTCGCATGCTCTTTGTTTTGGAACAAACGTTTCAATCGTGGTATTATAGGAGCATACCACATCACCTTGGCAGGAATCTTCTTCCCGGGGCGCTCGCCCTCGACATCACCAGGGTCATCGCGACTGATCTTATAACGCAATGCACCGCATACCGGGCAAGCGTTCAAATCCTCGTACTCACCGCGGTAGAGGATGTAGTCATTAGGGCATGCATGTATCTTTTGCACCTCTAACCCTAGAGGGCAGACAACCTTCTTTGCTTCATACGTACTCTTGAGCAATTTGTTGTCCTTTGGAAGCATATTCTTTATCATTACCAGCAACTTTCCAAATCCCTTATCAGATATACCATTCTCTGCCTTCCATTGCAGCAATTCAAGTGTGGTGCCCAACTTTTTTTGTCAGCTTCGCAATTCGGGTACAACAATTTCTTGTGATCCTCTAACATGCGCTGCAACTTCGTCCTCTCCGGATCACTTGCGCAGTTTCTCTTTGCATCGGCAATGGCCCGACCAAGATCATCAGCGGGCTCATCTGATCCCTCTTCTTCACCTTCTTCCCGCATTGCCGGCTCAGCTTCTTCCCCCATTGTTGTATCATTGTATTCAGGGAACCCATGGCCAGGATAGCCGTTGTCGTCCTCTTCTTCTTCATTGTCTTTCATCATAACCCCTATTTCTCCGTGCTTGGTCCAAACATTATAGTGGGGCATGAAACCGGACTCAAATAGGTGGACGTGAATGGTTCTTGACATAGAGTAACTGTGATCATTCTTACAGCCAGCACATGGACAAGGCATAAAACCATCCGCCCACTTGTTTGCCTCAGCGGCAAGAAGAAAAGTATGCACGCCAATAATGAACTCGGGAGAGCATCGGTCATCATACATCCATTGTCGGCTCATCTTCATTACACAACACCGAATAGACTAAATTAATACAAGTTCATACATAAAGTTCATACATAAAGTTCATATACAACACTTAATTAAATGCAGCATACAAATAAGTCTCTAGCTAAAGAATTTAAATGCAACAACAAATGCGATGAAGATCACAACTAAGGTAACAATTGATCCAATAGCATAATGATACCAAGCCACACTATCAATGGCATATTTTCTAATCTTTCTAATCTTCAACCTCATTTTCTCCATCTTGATCTTGTGATCATCGACGACATCGGCAACATGCAACTCCAATTCCATCTTCTCCCCCTCAATTATTTTCAACTTTTCTTTCAAATACTCGTTTTCTCTTTCAACTAAATTTAACCTGTCGACAATAGGGTCGGTTGGAATTTCCGGTTCACATACCTCCTAGATAAAAATATCTATGTCAACTTGATGGGCATAATTTGTCATAAACACGAAATGCAAAAACTAGTTTTAAAAGAGAATATACCACATCCGAATTATAACAAGGACGAGGGCCGACGGGGACGGATATCAAAACCATGGCACTATGTATAACAAACAACGTACGGGTAAGATAATTATACGATTAACTATATATCCAAATCACACAAACATCAATTTGGTAATGTAAAACATTCATGAACAAGAGCCTCACCACAAGGTGGTGCCGGCGACGGGACGGTGCGGGCGATCGACGGTGGTTACGACGGAGATTTAGAAGACACTAAGTAAACCACACCTATATATGCAAACTAAGTGTTATTTTTAACCTCAAATTGCATATAAATCAAATACTAGCAAATATAATTCCTCCCAAATTAATAACTATACAAAGCATTGCAAGAGCTAATCTAGCAATGAGAGTTGAAAGGACAAAGTTGCTAACCTTTGTGATCATTTGAATGGATGGGGGCCTTCAAATCTTGACAAATTTTGGGCAAAATGTGTGATGAGCTCGAGAGGAAGAGGGGAAGAACAGAGGATGAGAGGGGAAAGGGGAAGAACAGAGTGAGCTCGGGTGGACGAAGGGTTTATGTAGGTCGACCTTTAGTACCGGTTCGTGCCACGAACCGGTACTAAAGGTGCTGGACGGGCCCCAGACTGACAACACACTACCACCACCTTCTTTAGTACCGGTTCGTGCCACAAACCGGTACTAAAGGTTGACCATGAACCGGTACTAATGAGAACGGCCGGCTAGCCGTTGGAACCGGCACTAATGGACACATTAGTGCCGGCTCAAAATCGAACCGGCACTAATGTGTCTCATATTAGGTCCTTTTTCTACTAGTGTGGCCAGCTGCAACACATGTAAAGCCCTAATAACGGCACAAAAGCGATCAACAAAAATCGTGTGCTGCATCTCTATTATATCCAGGCATCCATTACGGGCTCATCACATGGGCCTCGCATGGATCCTAAAACCCAAAGTCTATTTGACCTAGATCCAAATCCTGGTCGGAACACATCCATCTTGTGAAGTCAGATCCGGCCTCACAGGTCCATACCCTTAAGCGCGCGAAGATTCTCATCCACTTGGTCGCGAGTCGGATTGCATCCTGCTTGTCCAGTCGATAGTGGCTTCTAGCAAAGCTTGTCGATTTCAAGTGTCCGATGAAGCCAACATGGCAAACATATACAATGTCTAGCTTCTATTCCTTCTGCCTCACGATATATGTTGCCGGGCTCAAGGCGAGTCGGTCATGTGCTAGACCGACCACTTTCTCGTACCGTGATATCAACTGCCGAAATCGGATTATCTCATAATACTTGTCGCGTGGCCATGCTTATTCTAGTCGGATCACATGAGGGGGCCCAAGAGCGTATATCTTCATTAGGAGGGGCAAATCCAAGCTTGTTCGACTATGTCTGATGAAAATTTGTCATGGATATAAGTAAGACCGAAACCGACATGTATAACAATCCAGTTATGGAATAGCATTTTGTCAGCCCAAAGCAAGGCGGTCAGCATCTGAGTCCATGTGCCGACCTTGGGTCTAGGACATAGAATGCATGTCGTACCAGGGAACAATGGATGGCCCGCCGCTGCGTCTCATAGTTTCTTCCAAAGTTGCCTCGGAGAAAGCATAGACGTATGCAAAATTTCGTAGCCTTCATTATAAACACTATGCAATCATTGATGCGCGGAAAATGTAAAACTACGATACACATGCAAGAGCAAAATAGGAGAAAGAAAACTAAAACCATGAGATCGAAAATGAGGATGCAGTTCCACAATACCTTTCAAAAGAGAGGACATGACATTTTAGGGTTTCCAGCTACTTCCAGAGAGGTGCGGCGCCTCGCTCACTCCGCCCGCACCCTCCTGATCTCTCCTCCCCTTCCCCATCTTCTCAAGTCTTTCGCGGCGGCGGTGATGGGCGACCGGCGGGCTGACAAGCGGCCAATGGAGATCTCCAACCACGAGGCGGACCGGCGCAGGGAGCGCGATCCGCGCGACAAGGCGAAGCACGCGATGCGCGAGCGCTCGGGCGATTGCCGCGAGGCCCGGGAGGAGTGCGATGGGTCCCGAGACCAGGGTGGGCGAGAGGGGGATTGGGTCCTCCTCCCCCTTGGTGGATCCAACTCCAAGAACGCAATAAGAAGAAGAAGGCCAGTCAACGGCGTCAGGAGCTCGAAAGAAAGCCGATGGAGCACCCAAACTGTGGTGGGGGCTACGGTGACCCGCTGGCCAAGAAGCCTCGGGCGCTCGCGGTGCCGCTGGAGATGGCGCTTCCCTCTTCATCCAAGGGCATGACGGAGGAGCCCATTCCGATGGAGGAGGCCCCTGACGTCGAGTGCTTCAAGTGTGGGCTCTTGGCCCACTTTCAATCCAAGTGCATGTACAAGCCTCTCTGCATGTTCTGTAAGGAAGAGGGGCATGCTTCCGCCAATTGCCCGTCGCGAGGCCGCCAACTACACCTGCAGTTCAAGGGCAGTGCCATCTCAGGAGAGGGTTTTTTCTGTCTTGAGTTCGATGAGGATGCCGAGGCCGACTTGCCCGTGGATGCTAGAATCTAGAACGCGGCTATCCTATCTGCGGAGCCTGGGAAGCTCAACCTCCACATCCTCAAGCAGATCTGCTACATATGACTAAGTCTAGTGGGAAGCTGTTCTTGTCCATCAATGACATCACTGCTACGGTGCGGGACATGCTTCATGAGGAGGTGCAGGCGATGGCCGTGCCCGAGACGTGGGTGAGGCTGCACGACATCCCTAAGAAGCACAGGTGCGAGGACCGCATCAAGGAAGGGTTCTGGATGCTAGGTCGACCAATTGTGGTGGATAAGCTGTCCCTCATCACGTTGGGGCTGGTGAGGATGAAGATAGCTTGCAAGGCACCGGAGAAGCTTAACGGGTTTGTGGAGGTGTGGTTCAATAATGAGGGATTTCAGATCAAGGTTGAGCGTGAGGTGCTCCCCAAGCGCGCTGGCGAGCGGGCGGTGCTCGGAGCTGGGCCTTCCAACCCTCCGCCCAAGGATTCTGACTTGGCGGGAGGAGCACGACCACCAGGAAGCTCTAGACCTGGTGGTGTTGGTCCTGGCAACACCCATCAGGGAGATGGCAGAGCTCCAAATGCTCCGCGGATCCGGATGCCAAGATGCAAGACATGGGAGAGGACCAAGAGGACAACCTACAAGATTCTTCTATCAACACTGAGACTTGGGATAAGTTGGGTGCCCTGTCGGCCGATGCTGGGGCCATGGGGTGGCGATCCAGGACGCGGCGCTGACTGTGCCGGCACTGGCCTGCTCCCTCGCGTCGTCCTTTGATGAGTACGGGTCTAACATCACGGCCCAGATTCCGGAGATGGCCAGGCTACACGAGGTGGTTGGGGCCACCAATGCTGCTCTTCTGCCGCCCTCTCCTCTCGTGGCAACGGAACGGAATTAGGGTGTGTAGTGGACGAGGGCTGCGACATGACACCTGTGCCCAGGCGCGGCTCCAATAGCTCCGGTCGTCGGGCCAAGAAGATGGAAGGCAAGAAGCCAGCCAACAAGCAAGCACCGTCGAATTCGGCGGCGACAACGCCGCTCGGTGGGGAGCCGGGGGCGGCTCTGGGAGCGCCCTGAGCGGACAGCAAGGCCAGGCGCTCCAAGGCAATGCCGGTGGTGCAGCGGGATCCCAGCGTGCGGTCCAAGGCCAAGCTGGGGGAGCTGTCCTCCATGGAGAGTGCCAAGCTTCGTCTCGCAGACAAGAATCTGGAATCATCAGGTAATCCATTGCCCACGTATCATATTTTGCATGCTTTCTCAGACGAACATCTCGCTAGTATTTTAGACGATAGCGGCGTGGCGATCAGTCCTCCTAATGTCGATATTATCTCGCTTGTGCGCGCGCGGGAAGAGGCGCAGGCCATGCTCGCGGCAGCGGCAACCCGCTGTGCTGATAAGAACCAATTGGCCATCGTACCAGTAGAGGCTGGTGGCGATGTGGGGCCCGCTGAGGGGACAGAAGCTAGGGAGGCTTCTGCTCTTCCTTCTTCCAACCGAATTTTGGCTCGGAAGAGTGTGGCGAAAGTGGTGACCTCCAGGGGAGTGTGCCTTCGTAATAGGATTATCTAGATGCGTTACATGTTTTGGAACAGACGTGGTTGGGGCCACAGAGGGCGTCGTACTCAGCTCAAGGAGTACATGGCCAAAGAGAAGATCGACGTGGTAGCGCTTCAGGAAACAATTAAAACAGATTTCTCGTTCCACAATCTTCTTGCTTTCGATCCCCTGCAGCGTTTCGATTGGCATTGGGTACCCTCGGTGGGTCACTCTGGCCGTATTTTGATGGGTTTTAATCATGATGTATGTTATGTATTGAACTGGGAGGTTGGTGTATTTTTGCTTGCGGCTACCAATAAACATCGCACCTCGGGTCAATCGTGGGTTGTAGTGTGTGTTTACAGGCCTGCTGATCACTCCCGATCGGCAGATTTCCTACTCGAACTTACCAATTTGGTCGGGGCCAAACGGGCTATCAACTTGCCGTTGTTGATAGGTGGTGAGTTTAACTTGATCCGTTCGGGGGCGGACAAGAACAACCCTAACTTTGACTGGACTAGCGTGTCCGTGTTCAATAATGCCATTGCGGTGGCGGCATTGTGTGAGGCTGCTAGGACCGGGGCTAGACTCACTTGGTCTAACAAGCAGATGCAGCCGGTGCGGAGCGTTCTAGACAGGGTCTTTTTCTCACCTGAGTGGGAGGTCCTTTTCCCCCTGTGCACGCTTGTCGCTGAAACGCGTATTGGTTCAGATCATGTGCCATTGATTTTTTTTCCTCAGGGGAGGATTACATTAAGCGTAGCCTAGATTCTACTTTGAAACGGCGTGGTTCGAGTCCGAGGGGTTTGCGCAAATGGTCGTCGAGCGCTGGGCTGATGATCCACGCCCATCTTGGGCCGCAATGCGGACCGGCCGAGTGTTGGACCGCGGCAGCTAGCAAGCTCTGGGCGTTCCTTCGTGGGTGGGGTGCTAACCACGGCAGTTAATCCAAAAAGGAACATGCTAAGATTGTCGATGAAATCGGTTGCTGGATGCGGAGGCACATCGCCGTCCCTTCTCAGATGGAGAATGGGCTCATAGATATGCCCTAGAAAACCAAGTCATCGCAATCTTAAGAGCGGAGGAAGAATATTGGCGACGTAGAGGCGCAGTCAAGTGGGTTACTAAAGGAGATGCAAACACTAGTTACTTCCACGCTTATGCTAACGGAAGGAAACGTGAGTGTACTATCTTGCGCCTTCAACCAGATAGCGGCCTCCTTTTAACCCAAGAGCAAATTGTGGCGCACATCTATGAGTTTTTCATTGGCCTTTTGGGGACGGCTGAGGATAAAACTCTTTGCCTCCGGGAGGACCTGTGGGATCCAACGGAACGGGTATCGCGGGAGGAGAACGAAGGGCTCGCTCTCTCGTTCCTCCCGGAAGAAATCGACAAAGCCTTGGACGACATGAAAACGGACACGGCACTCGGGCCGGACGGGTGGCTGGTAGAGTTTTTCAAGAAGTTTTGGTCGTGCCTCAAGCACCTTTTCAATGAGATTGTGAACGGCTTCGCTTTGATACGGTAGACTTGTCGCGCCTTAACTACGGGGCTATCAGCTTGATCCCTAAAGTGAAAGGTGCCGATAACATCAGACTCTTTAGACCGATCACTTTGATCAACGTTCCTTTCAAAATCTGCGCGAAAGCCTATGCCTCGCGCTTGGCTCCGGTGGCGCAACGCGTGATTAGCTCTAGTTAGACCGGTTTCGTCAAACACCATAACATCCTAGAAGGACCCATTGTGCTTCGAGAATCCACGAGCTAAAACGCACCAAGACACAAGGCGTGCTTCTTAAGTTAGACTTTGAGAAAGCCTATGACCGCGTGAACTGGGAGTTCGTGCGAGAGGTCCTCCTCAAGAAGGGCTTTGAGGCGGGATTCGTGCACCGCATCATGCACCTTTTGTGTAGTGGGCACACGGCGGTTACCATCAATGGTATAATGGGAAATTTCTTCCGCAACAAATGTGGCCTTCGGCAGGGAGACCTGAGCTCACCACTTATTTTTAATTTTGTTGCGGATGCCCTGGCGGCAATGATTAACAAAGCCAGAGCGGCAAGACACATTAGAGGGCTCATATCCCACCTCATCCCCGGCGGCGTTACTCACTTACAATACACAGACGATACGATGATTATTTTCGAACCTGATGAACATAGTATCGCCTCGATCAAGTTACTGCTTCTCGCTTTTGAGATCTTGTCGGGGCTTAAGATCAATTTCCTAATGAGCGAAGTGATCATCATTGGGATGGAGGATCAAGAGAGCATGCGGATTGCCAATTTGCTCAATTGCAAGCTTCGGAGCTTCCCAATCAAATACCTTGGCCTTCCAATCTCACACAAGAAACTCACCATTGCGGAACGGGAACCACTCTATGGCAAAGTGGCCAATCGAGTAAGCCCATGGAGAGGGAGGATTATGTCTTCGGCAGCTAGGTTGACCTTGAGCAACGCAAACCTGTCCCCGCTCCCTCTATTCACAATGGGGATGTTTCTCCTCGCGGATGGCGTTCATTCCAAGCTTGACACTCCGTGCTCCCGGTTCTTTTGGGAAGGAATCGGGACTAAACGCAAATACCATTTGGTGAAATGGGCCGCGGTATGCAGACCTAAAAAGTTCGATGGTTTGGGGGTTACGAATTCTAAACTCATGAATGTTGCCTTGCTCACCAAGTGGTGGCGCCTTGCCCAAAACGAGTCGGGACTCTGGGCGGAAATCCTCAGGGTGAAATATTTTCCGGATGGAAATCTTTTCAAGGCCAAGTCTAGTGGCTCGGTGTTTTGGAACGGGATCCAAGCGGTGTGACCGGCCTTTTTCGGTGGGTGCTCAGTGCAGTGTTAATAATGGCACGTCCACGCGGTTTTGGCTTGACTGTTGGTGGGCTCAAGCACCGTTGTGGCAATCACACCCGGAGTTATATCAACTGGCCACTTACGCTAACATTCCGGTAGCCGACGCCCTGCGCGTGCATCCTCCGGCGATCTCCTTCTTTAGGACTCTAGAAGCAGGAGAGGCTACTTCCTGGGCCGCGCTCGTGGCTGACCTCGAGGGGAGGATCCTTAGCCATGAGAATGACTCAATAGCATGGAAGCTTACATCCTCCCGAAAATTCTCGGTGAAATCTTTATATGATAAGTTGACAGAGGGGAACGCGCTAGACATGGCTAGGGGGCTATGGAAGGTTGACATTCCCCTTAAGATCAAGATATTGATGTGGCAAATGTTCCGCAGCCGTTTTCCAACTTCGGATAACGTGGCCAAACAAAACGGGCCGGCGGATGGGACATGTGCCATTTGCGGCCTTGGGGAAAATGCTAACCACATGTTCTTCGGGTGTTTTTTAGCTAGATTTGCGTGGAGTGCGGTTAGGGATGCTTTCAAACAGAATTGGAACCTGCAATCTAGCGATGATTTGTTGACCTTGCTGTCGGCACGGAGGGGTGTCAACGCGAGGGTTGTTTGGCGTTGTGTAGGGGCGCTGCTTTGGTTGCTTTGGTCGGTGCGGAACAAAATAACCATAGAACACAAGTTCCCTGCACACCCAGCTGATATTCTATTCAAATGTCACATTTTCTTACAGGCTTGGGCGCCGTTGGCGAAGACGCGTGATGAGGACCGCATGAACGAGATTATGGAGCAGATCAAGTTGTGCATGGTGAAATCGACAAGAAGGACCGCAAGCTTGAGTCTTTTGTGTTGAGCTCTATGTTTCGCTCCGCTTTTGTGATTCTTAAACTACTTGGTTCTTAGCCTTTGCTGGGACGTCGAGCCCGCGGAACTTATGTCTTACCGGTTTGTAATGTTGAAAACCTTGTGTGGATGCTGCCTTGGGGCTTTATTAATTTAAAGTCGGACGCTTCGTGCATCTCCGTTCCAAAAAAAAGAGGACATGAGAAACAATCTGCTCAACACGAAAAAACTTCCATCACACAGGATTATTTAAAAAAAATAAGCCACTGCATCAAACAGCTGGTGTGCATTAGGCTATTGCAAAAGAAGGTGATGCCATTTTCTCACTTCAAATTGTTTGATAAAAGTGGACTTAGTTAACCAAATATTATGAAATAATAGATAAATGACCAGATCTTATAAATCCTGCGTACACTAAAAACTTCCTGTGTCATGCCTTTCATATAAAATCCAACATATATAAAGCTAGCTAGTTTGAAATAGAGGCGCCTTGGTGATAGAAAAGAAAAGGAGAAGAAGCTAATATTGCCAATCTTGACAGCCACTGCCATTCCCCGGCGCATACATGGGGTAGTCCATGAGAACTTGCAGAAGGCTCAATGGGCGTTGTGGAGGGGGCATTAGCACAGCAACCAAACAAATGTAGGGACGACGAGGGGTGTCATAGGGGGGCTGGAAGAGTTTCACATGGCTGCCGTCCTCCACGCGGTACATGCAAATCCCACGCGTCTCCGGCTCCCACCCACCGCCGACGTAGTAGATGCAGTTGCCTTGGATGCCGGGAAGTTTGCCGGCGTCGACGGAGAGGCACCGTCTGCCGAGGAAGACGGCACGGTTTCCGGTGCTCGTGATCGCGTGAAGAGTTTTTCCCTCGAGGTCAACCCTGAAGAGCTGCACCGCGCCGCTGCCCTCGGACGTCCGAAGGCGCACGACCAGCAGCTCCCCGGCGTTGTTGACTAGGAAATTGCTCATGGGCTCAGGGCCTATTCCCGGCGGATACATGTCCGGGCGCACCAGAATGTTGATGCCCAGGGGCGCAGCCAGTGTTCTCGGCGGTGCCTGCTCCCCTTTGATGACTGTGACGGTTCCCTCCCTGTCAACGGCGTACGCACGGCTTTTGAAGTCTACCACGGCTACAGATGAGTTGTAAAACGGCAGGGCGGCGATAAAAGCCGGATCTTTGTGGTTACGTACGACATGGCACGAGTCCCAGAAAGTGTAGAGCACGCTCGCCGTTGCGCCGTCTGCGGCTGCGGCCACCTTCAACGTGGTGGCGAGGTTGGCCAGTGACAGCGCGAGGCGGACCAGATAGCCCGTGATCGGGTTGAGGACCCAGATCGTGGAGTCGCTCTTAGCCCGGAGGACGAGGAGACCGTTCACGTCGTCGCTGGCGAGGCAGGCATAGCCACGGAGCAACGGTAGGTCCTTCCAGAGGAAGCGGCCGGTGTTGACGTTGAGAAAGAGGCGGCGGGCGTCCTGCGCGACGTTTCCGTCGAGCGATCCGAGCATGGCCCAGCCGCGCGGGCGGAACCGCGGGTCCGGGCCGCGCGGGTCGTCGGTGGCGGCGCGCCAGGAGTGGCACACAGCGCGGAGGCTCATGTAGTAGTCCACGTCACCATCGGCGAGCAAGATGTCCCCGACGCTGTTGACGAGGTCCGGGGAGAGCGATGACCAGTCTGCCGCCGCGTGCTTGCGCCGATGGTGGTTTGACATGGCTGCTTTGACGGGATCTGGGGCGATGCTCACGGAATTTTCGTTACGGGATAAGAAGGCATCATGTAATTAGAGAGGAAAGGGGCCCACCTGAAATTCAGGGGAGGTAGTTATTATGAGAATTAATCAAGGGAAGAGCTTTTTTTTTTTGAGTTCCAAAACTTTATTCATCAAATGATTGCCAGGTCGTTTACAAAGGGATGAAGAATAAAGTCATGGATGTTTTCCCATACTTCAGACTTTTTGAAGCTAATACAATGTTTTGCTAAAGCATCCGCTACTGAATTCGCCTCTCTACTGCAATGAACAAAGGAAATATGAGCAAATTCCATTGTCATTAGGGAGCACTCTGCTATAATAGGCACTGTTGGTTCCATATATGCATTAGGGTCTGAAACTGCCTCCAGCGCCTTTGTGCTATTAGATTCTATCACCAGCTTTGTGCAGCCCAAATTTGCAGCTGAATTCAGTCCACACGGATAGCAATCATTTCCGCTTCTTCTACGTTGGGAACATGTGGCAGTAACTAAGAGGCTGCGCCTAAGAACTGTCCTTGATCATTGCGTGTTATGACTCCACAAGAACCTGAGAAATTATCCGCAATAAAGGATGCATCAAGATTTATTTTTACCATTCGCACTTCCGGTTTCTTCCATACCTGGTCACTCTTACGAACAGCCTGTTTTGGAGTATTCGCTCGTACAAAATTAGTGGCTAAAACCTGTATTGACATGGCCGCTTGTTCTGTCGTCTGGGTAGTTTCCCCCTTCGTATACAATCTCCTCTGCCACCAGATGAACCACAGGGCCAGCAAAATGAATTCGGGTGTTGGAATGTTATTCACCGTCGCATGTATCTGGAGCAAGGAGTCAAGGTTTATCAAGCCTGAGCGGTCCTAAGTGATCACCTTGTCAATCTCGGTCGATAACCCCAGCTTTTCCTAGATAGCATATGCTTGAGAGCACGTGAACAGGCAATGTTGGATGTCCTCCAATCCAATATTACAAAGCGGGCATTTTGGCAGTAAAGCAACCACCGGCTGTTGATAATCCCCTGGGTCTCACCTAGCTAGGGTTCTGCTTATCCCCTGCGGCGCCCCCGCTAGGGTTCCAAAACTACCCGCAAGATCTATCGATCTCCACGTTAGGGGATCCCTGTGATTGATCTAGCTGAGGATTTGTGGCGTTCTCGAGCTCTGCAAGGGTTCGCATGGCGAGTATGGGAGACCGGGGATTCCTTTGGGCGGCGGGAGCGGGTCTTCGGGCCAGAACTCGCAGGACCGATAGGGGGCTACAATTCTGGAGGACAAGTTTCAGGGACTGAATCAAGGGAAGAGCTAATTGCATGAAACAACCACATTTACGGTTAGGTTTGAAGAAAACTATGTAGTCCCTAAATTTTTCAAAAAGCCATTGTGTATTCAGCTTGTTTGTTTTGTTGCAGAAGACACTAATCAGAGTATTTGGCCATTTGATCACTTTTCCTTGAAGTAGGATTTGATTGTAATGAGCTTATTTAGCTCGTTCGATTTAATCTACCCTGACCGATTGGATCGCCATTTTTGTTCGTCATCACTAACTAGTCACCTAGCTGTCTATGTCAAAATATTCATCACCTACCCCTAGGCATTGACGGACCACTTACTTGTCTAATGATAGAAATCGACCGGTTAGTACTATACAAGTCTTTAGAGCATCTCTAGTAGACCCTGTAAAAAGCCGCGACCAACAAAATAACCGCAATAATGCGGGTAGGCGCGGAAAATCTTGTCCGAACAGACCATGCAAACGCGTCCGGCCCATAAATATTTTTGTGGGGCGCAGCAAAATCTCGACCTCAACCCGTGAATACGCCCCCCCCCCGGCCCGTCGGCGCTCTGTACATAGCGGGAGCGGTTGGTGGGGAGGACATTTCAGCCCGCGCTTTTCCCCACCTACCACCTCCAGTCTCCCCCTCGCCCCGCCGTCGGGCCGCCGCCCACGATTTCGGCGAAAGTAGCCAGCAGGATCACGCCGAAAGGCCGCCACATGCCCGAGGTTGCCCTCCGCCACCCCCTTCTACGTCGGCGGGCCGAAAAGTTGCAGATCTGCGGCCGTTCAACGCGGGTGGCTGGATTTGCCTTTTCCGGCTGCCGGTGGTTGCGCCAAGAGAAGGAATGGTCTGGGAGCACCCCGCGCAGCCCCGACAAAGCCCCATCGCCGCATGCAGGTACGGGTTTGTCCTGTCGCCGCCACCGATGGTTTGCCGGCATATATTCGGTCAGCCATCCGCCGGGCTTGGCGCTCACGTAGCGGCTCTGCGACTCGCCGATGCCGCTCATACAGTGCGACGACTGCACGCGAACAGTGCTGCGGCTAACTTCGGGCATGCCGAAGCACCCCGAATGGGTGTTCTTCAAATGCGAAAACGACGGGGTATGTGTTGTTTTCATCCGGCTTTGGCACCGTATTCTTTGGTTCAATTGCGATAGCTCATTTCGAACATCGTCATGTGTGTAGGAAGATGGATGCTCATTTTGGTTTTGGGAAGAAGAATACATTAATTTATTGGTAGAATGAAACTTAATAGATGTTCGAGCACTCCTTAGTAAAGTCGAAGCTAATGATGCGGCTGCATGTGCAATTCGACAAGAAAGTGGAGGGGAAGCAACGCCTACTTCTCTAGAACTAAAGAAGAAGAATGAAGAATGTAAAATCAAGAACCCACAGATCAACAACGAATGTATGGAGAAGATATTGGTCCAACTAGTGGGAGTAGTTATGGAAGTTGGATACCTTCTAAAGTGCATAATTGTGGTTCTTGTTTTCTTTGGTCTTGCTATTCTAGTAAAGATTTGGTGAAGTCCTATGTATCCAATGCCTTCGAAAAAGCATAGTAATGTATTTTCTTGTGTCAAATTGAAGTGCAAATTTCGGATTTGTGGGCCGGCGGGAGCGGCTCCCGAGCAGACCCCAAGCCGACCCTAAAAGAGCATATTCCGGGAATATCCTTTTATACGGGTCCATTTTGTGGGGTCTGACTCTGCGGCCGCCTGCACCGGCCTGCAAAGCCGTTTTTCCACGAACTGCGAACACGTTTTGTGGATCGGCGTTATACGGGGTCAGCTAGAGATGCTCTTAGCAGTGGCGGTGCCAGGATTCTATTTTAACCTTGTGATTTCAAGCTTTACTTATATTTTTTTTACATACAATTTAAAATGAACCAGGAAGATCATACTTTATTACAAAAGTACAAAACATATTTATGGTAGCAGCTCTCCGCGATCATGCATACTTTGATATGTATGCATAATAGCATCAGTACTGATAGACTGGAATACACCGCTTTCAACATAAGTAATGAGACAACGATACAAGAAATCATCACCTATTCTATTATGCAAATCAGACTTGATATATTTCATTGCAGAAAATGCTCTCTCAACTATCGCCATTGCAACTCGCAAAATCATTGCTAGCTTCACCAAATGAAACACTAGAGGAAAACTAGTAACATTTTCAAGGAAGTTGTCGAGTTGGACGCTAAGATCTTCAATCTTGATTTCACTTTCAAAATCATCAGGATACAAACGAGCCATTGCTAAAACTTTATCCTTATCAAAGTTAGAGAATGAATTAGAAGGATCCAAACAAGCCATGCCAATAAGCAATGTCGTGCTGCTCTCACTAAAGCGGTCATCAAGCTCTACACGTAATAGATCGATAACAGCATACATTACACTTTGGTAGTAATCCTTATTCGATATGCCATCAATCTGAGCTTTACGCTTTGATTTTGATCCTCGAGGAATATGCATATCATTCATATCTGGAAGTTAAATATCATGTTCGAGGCAAAAATGAGTAACCTTTGTAAACATACCTTCCCAACCTTGGTTTCTCATTTCTTGTAGCCTTCTTTTTGTTTTACAAAGATATGACACAACATTCACAATATCTTGATCCTTCCTTTACAAAGCCAGATTCAAATCATTAGTAATCCCGAGTATAACCTTCATCAAGTGCATCATGAAAAAAAAGTCAAATGTCTGAATAGCATCAAGAACTCCTTTTGCCTTAGGTCTATCTAGAGCTTTGCTGGCATTTTGTGCATTATCATCAACAACTTCAATTACTGAGGGAAACATAGCAGTCATATTCAATAGAGAATTGAAATGAGAACCCCAACGAGTATCACCAGCTCTTTTAAGTCCAAGTTCTTGATTCAAACCTCTCCTAGTTTCAAGTTCACCATTTTGCAGTGCATTATGAACTCTCTTTGCTTGCTTTTCTCTAAGCATATCCCTGTTCTTAAAAGAATTTCCCACCATGGACAGAACAACACTCATCCACTCAAAAAGCCATACCACATCTTCATGGTTTTTTGCAACTGCAACTAGTGTCAACTGAAGTTGATGAGAAAAACAGTGGATGCTATGAGCTGACCTGGAATCTTCCATTACTAATGTTTTCAAATCATTCAAGTGTCCTTGCATATTACTAGCTCCATCATATCCTTGGCCACGAATCCGAGAAGGGCTAAGATTATGATGTTTAAGCACTGCATAGATAGCTTCCTGAAGAGCAAGAGAAGTTGTTTGAGTAACATGAGAAAGTCCAATAACACGCTCCACTGAAACCCCCTTTTATCAACATATCTTATAGCAAGAGCCATTTGTTCCTTGTGAGATACATCACAAGATTCATCAACCAGTATAGCAAAGCATTCATAAGGTCATATATGATTGCCTTTACTGTTTCTATAGCACAAGCTTCCACAATATCTTTCTGGATTGTAGAAGAAACCAACTTTAAATTCTTAGGAGCATTCTTCAAAGCAACAGCAGCCACATCTGGACAACGTGCAACATACCACTCATAAAAAGTTAGGAAATTACCCTTCCTCAAAGAAGTCTCACTTTCATCGTGACCTCGAAACGGCAAGCCCAGAACAAGAAGCAACCTTGCAATATCTATTGATGCAATTAACCGAGTTTTGTACTCTATCTTGGATTTTTTTTTTGTTTTCTTGCGTACATTAGCTGCAATTGAATTATTCCGGTTCATTAGGTCATCACGTCGCTTCATATTCTGATTATGAGTACTCGAAGGATGCCAACATGGACATCCAATCTCTTTAGGTTATTCCAATTTCTCCAGCCCTGAGATGAAAATACATCTCCACCATCTCGTCCTATACTTTCATTTTGAAACAAGTAGCAGACAAGACAAAATGCAGCATCTTCCTTTATACTATACTCCAACCAAGGTTTGTACGTCTTGAACCATTCTTTATTAAAACGACGTTGAATTCCACTGAAATCAGTTTGACGGAGAACATGTCCATCAGGTTGGCATGGGCCTCTTAGGAGGTAAGCTTTTTGCACATCATCACGAACTTTGGCAGTTTTGTATTCGGAAATTGGCTTACGGTCAGCAGGATCCGGCGGAAGATTGGATATATCAACATGTTCTTCTTCTTCTTCGGTTGAGCATGGTCTTGCATTGCTGTTAACTAGTACCCGTTCCAAAGCAGAACTAGCATCAGTAGGTGTCTGTTCTTTCTCATTTTCCAGTGGTTGCCGTGAAGAATTTGCTACATCAGATTTAGACCGCCACTTTTTTACGAATTTATCCATTTACGGACCTGACGACCTGACAAAAAATGATAGTGCTATGAAAAATGAGATCCAATTATTTCTATTTTCTGGAAGTTTTGTTTTCATCTGTTTTGGATTTAACAAGATCTATTTTTCTTAATGAAGATTGAAGAGCAATCTATAAATCTATAATATCATAGTTCCTATACAGCTCGTAAAAGATAATAATTAGAAGAGAAAAAAACTTACAAACTGGAGGGGTTCTCGTTTTTGTGTTGGATGTGATGCCAATCACAATAAGTACAGGTATAGCGTACAGCAATACCGGATGCTGACGGACGCCGCCGGCGTCGACAGGAACGGTGTGTCACTTGCTCCTCACGGCTAAGATCGCTGACGGCTGATGGGGAACATAACGATTGGCGAAGCTGCGGCGGCCGGCGGCTGTGCACGGACAAAGGTCATAGAGGCCGTGGAGGACTGAAGGAGATGGAAGCAAAGTCGAACCGTCAAAGAGGAGAAACCACATGTACTAATGCAATTGGGCCGTCCAAAGCTCCCATTGATTTTTCTTAGCCCAGCCAAATGTCACAAAAAGCTAATACGGCTGGCCGACTGGGCCTACGTAGTCATACATTACCTGGGGTAGTTAACGGGAGCAACTAATTAACTAGCGCTTCTTCAGGAGCCTTGCAGCGATCAGCGTCACTTGGCATGCAAACAACCATTCACCACGTGTCGCGCTCTGGGCGCTTCCTTCGGATTTTGTTTTTTTACGCACGCGTTTTCGGCTTTTTAAACGGGTTTTTTTCCGAGTTTTTTTTGACGTTTTGGTTTTCTACCGGTCTTCCACTAGTAGAAAAACACCTAATAGTCCCGGTTCATAAGAGCCTTTAGTCCCGGTTCGTGAACCGGGACTAATAGGTCGTTACTAATACCTCCACCCATTAGTCCCGGTTCAAACACGAACCGGGACCAATGTGCCTCCACGTGGCCCTGTGCGCCGAGCCCAGTCAGGGGGCCTTTGGTCCCGGTTGGTGGCTCCAACCGGGACCAAAAGGCATCCACGCGTCAGCATTCCAGTGGCTGGGGTTTTTGTTTTTTTTTTGAAATGAGGGGAGGTTGGGGGTTTTGGGGGGTTAATTTAGGTGTTTCATATATCGTGTTAGCTAGCTAATTAATAGAGAGAAGTGTCCTCTCTTATGTCCGTGCTTGGACGCTACGTACTATATATACATAAGTGATCGAGAGAACCATTCAGTACAGAAGTTCGTCATGCATACCGAGAGAAGTGATCGATCGACCTCTCCTTCTCCGAGAGATTGGTCGAACAACAAGTTTTCGTATCATGTATCCGACGCTACTGGCTTCATACATGTACAATATGTATAAGATCTCTTAATTATAAACCCCTGGCATTTGAAATCAATTTCCACATGGTATTCTCCGGCTTTACTGATGACGTGGTCAAGAAAGAATCCCGCCAATTTCTCTTGAATTGCTTTCATGCGATCTGGTTTTAGGAGTTCATTTCGCATCTGCCACGTCTAATTTGAAGAAGGGGGTTAATTAATACATATATATGAATGAAACTAAACAGAAATGATGGTGTAATAAAATGAAATTGTGAATATTATTGCTTACGCACTTCATATTGTCTTTTGGAGTAGCCCTGCTTGTTTTTCAAAGTCGCGGTGTGGATGAACTCGCACACGTAGTATCCACAGAAATCATTCCCTTCCTCCTTCCACAAGCACTTTACGAGAAATAGAGGTCAGTCAAACTGATAATGAAGCATTATAAATGGCATTGATGAAAGTATAGCTATAGAATCAACGGGAGATGCGCGCAACTAGCTAGCCAGTAGTACTTACTTTCGGGTATGTATATCGCAGCTCCTTCGGCAGTCCTAGAGCTTCTGCGGTGAACTATTTCGAAACCCTGCAAGACAAAGAAAATAATTATTATTACTTGAGATATCAGGAAATGAACAAAAAGTTGTCGATATGGTGCGATAATGATCGATTGAACTTACTTGCTGAGCATTGCGCACGCATGCATAACTCATCAATTACATTACTATAACCTCGCTTGAGTAATAAGGGAAACCGAATATGCACACGACAGTAACACTCACGGGCCGTTGTAAGGAAAGAGTATGGTATCTTTGTTTTGATTTTTGATCAACGATCATAGCAAGTTGTCCTCGGCCTCTTTGATGTTCTTTTCAACCAGAAATACATCTATGATATTTGTGTTAATGAAACCAATATCATAAATTTCTTGTTTTTTGCACTTGACGATCTTCAATCCGCATAATATATTGAGGATAATTAATTATAAATACATGCAATGAAAGAGCCGAGCTATATATAGAGACTTAATGACAGAAATAGTACTTACAGGCAGTAGCAAAAGACCATTAATTTATTGAGGGCCTTTTGATTGAAGAACTCGAAGAACTCCTCAAATGGAACAGTCAACAGATCATTTGCAACGAGATCGTGCTCCTCTTTAATATGCAGATACAAAGCATTCTTACCCTCAGACTCTCTGCAGGTTTTCATGTACCAATTATGGAATCTTCGCATCATTGTTGTCAGAGATTTTTCATCTTTGACGAGAGGCTTCCCGTACTCGTATCTGTGTTGGTCCACCTCCAAGAAATCAGGAAGTGCATCGTCAGGCAGGTAATCGTCAAGATTGCCATAACCGGCCACCGTCCCCGGAGCATTAGACACATTGAGCGGGGGGCACGATTGCTGTGCTTGTTCGCCGAGCTGGGCAATTTTTTCTCCCTTTGCTCGTTCTTTTGACCTTTTAGCACTGACAGTAGTTCCCGACCGCTGGGCTTGGAGATATGTCTGTTCAGTAATGCGCTCATAGTTGGTTCTTGGCGGAGACTTTGGTGGTTTCCTCAGGGCATCGATAGTGCGCTTTGCTTTCACCGGATCTACCTTCTCCTCCGGAGGTGGATCTCTCTTTGCTTTCACCCCTTCAAAGAACCCCTTCACGTGGGTCCGCACAATCGTATCGTCTTCCTTCTCGGACCTCTCATACGGTAACTTCTCTAGAGGCTTGAGAGATGATGGACTGTATTTGTATTGCCTCCCGCCTTTGGTTGTGCTGCTAGACGCAGGAGCAGACGGAGCGGCTGCGGCGTCTGTCTTCTTTCGTGCTTGCTTACGAGGCGGAGGAGAAGGAGTACGACGCGACGGAGCAGCTGGGGCGGCGGCGGGTTTCTTCCGCCCTTGCTGGCGAGGCGGAGAAGGAAGATGCTGCTGGCTGCTCGGGAGCGCCGACGCAGGCGGAGAAGGAGGCGGAGTGCCGCCACGCGTGCCCTGATCGTCACTCGCCGGAGGAGGAGGCAGTGGAGGAGGCGGAGTGCCCTGACTCGCCGGAGCAGGAGGAGGAGGCGGAGGCGTCCAGTTCAGAAGGTTGATGAGCTCCTTCTTCCATAGGCATGGAGTCTTCAGAGCAGAACCCAGCCTAGTCTCCCCTTCACCGGTAGGGTGGTCAAGCACGAGGTCCTCAAATCCCTCCGTTATTTCATCCACCATCACCTTAGCATATCCTTTTGGAATCGGCTGCCAGTGATAAGTTGTGCCGGGTCCACTAGGATAAACTTGGCCAACAGCTGCCTTGACCTTCAAAGTCATCCATCGCGCCATCATGTGGCAATTTTGAGACTCCGTGATACCATCCACGGGATAGCTGGCAGGAGCCGTGAAGACATGCTCCGGCTGAAGCAGCTCGGTGGAAGCCACGCTGCTTCTTCACTGAGATGGCGGGGTAGCTTCGGGGGAAGCTTGGGCAGGTCGTTTGCTGCGATCTGCTGCTTCTCGTTCCTCTTCTCGATCCTCTAGCCCCATTACCCTTTCGTGCAGCGCCTGC
Organism: Triticum aestivum; assembly: GCF_018294505.1. Lineage (NCBI taxonomy): Eukaryota > Viridiplantae > Streptophyta > Magnoliopsida > Poales > Poaceae > Triticum > Triticum aestivum. The sequence continues at coordinate 535,950,007 of NC_057807.1, read as the reverse complement.
AGTTGGTCCTGCTCCAGTTTCTTCCTCCTCTCGTGGGTTTTGTAACCCCCTTCGTCCGGAAAACCAACCTTCCACGGAATGGAGCCTGGCGTGCCTCGTGTCCGTCCAGGGTGCTCAGGATTCCCAAGGGCCATTGTGAGCTCGTCCTTCTCCCTGTTTGGAAGGAACGTCCCTCGCTGCGCTGCATCGATATAGTGTCGAAGGTTCTTGACTGGTATATCCAGTTGCTCGTCCGTCCACTGGCAAAACCCTGTTACAAGGTACAAGGTCCAAGGTTCCACCAGACCCGAAGAACCAAGTCCGGCAACGGTTTGGCCATCTCATTGTCTCTGGTTCGATCCCTTTTTCAAGCAGATCATTCTCAGCCTTGGACCACTTAGGCCGGGCTTGCAGGTAGCCACCTGACCCCGTGCGATGGTGAAGCGTCTTCTTCGCAGCATTTTTCTTGTTTGTCTCCGACATCTTCTTACTCTTTTCCGATGTCTTGTGGGCCACAAATATGGGCCAGTGATCTTTGATCTTCTCATATTTGCCGATGAATTCTGGTGTCTTTTTATTTTTGACAAACTGGTTCAGCTCTTTCCTCCACCTCCTCATTAGGGTTGCCATCTTCTTAAGAGCACAATACTTGATTAATTCCTTTTTAACTGGCTTCTCCGGATCCTCCTCTAGCGGTAGGGTGAAATTTGCCTTCAGCTGAGTCCAAAGATCTTCTTTCTGCATATCATTGACATAAGACACCTTAGGGTCTTCCTCCTTAGGCTTATACCATTGCTGGATGCTGATCGGGATCTTGTCCCTAACAAGAACCCCGCACTGAGCAGAAAATGCCTTCCTTGTCCGGATGGGTTCAATCGGTTCGCCATCGAGCGCGATTTCTATGATCTCAAACTTTTCATCCGAGCTCAACTTTTTCTTCGGGCCTCGTCTCCTTACCGAAGTTGTGCTCGATCCGGAGGGCTAGAAATTATAAGGAAGAAAGACGAGAGTAATTAATATGTGTACATATACCAAAACAATGGAAGCATCAATTAACTAGTCAGCACGGGCTTAACTAATATATATATACCTGGCCGGGCTCGGTTCGGTCACCGGAGCAGTCAGCACGGTCTCCTTCTTGTTCCTCCATTGTGTCATCGGAGCCATCATGAACATAGTCCTGTTCTTGTACCGGCATTAATGGGCTGAAGCCATCATGAACATAGCCCTCTTCTTCACCTTGTTCTTCCAGCTGACCAACGGTGTCGAGGAGAAATGACGCAACTTCATCCCTTCCATTTGCGATTATGTCCCTCAATATCGCTTCTGTTTCTTCGTCTCGGCAGTGCTCCATAGTTTCTGCAAATATTTACAACATGTTTATATATGGTACAGATGGCAAACGTAGAACTAGCTAGCTAATCACAATAAGGAATCATGTTAGTGGCCTCGACGCTGCTTCTCTAGGGTTTGGGGTCGCCTCGACACAACAACGCTTCGAGAGAGTTAATTTGTCGGGTAGGGGCGCGGCGGGAGGGGGTAGGAGACCAACATCGTTTTCTCTCTAGGGTTTGGGTGTCCTCGAGAGTTTTGGTCGAGCGAGAGGGCCAAGGGGGGGGGAGGTATTTATATTGACCGCCTGTCATGTCGAAGTTATCTCGAGGGGGTTATATCGACAACGACGCGACAACGACGAGAAAGGAAAATAATTAAGGAAAAGGAAGAAAAGAGGAAGAAGGAAGAAGGAAGAAGAAGAAGAAAAAAGCGGAGAAGAAGAAAGGAATAGAGGAGAAGAAGAAAAAATAGAGAATTTTTTCTCTATTTTTTCTTCTTCTCCTCTTCTTTTTCTTCTTTTTTCCTCTTCTTATTTATTTCTCCTCTTCTTCCTCTCCTCTTCTTCATCTTCTTATTTTCCTTTTTCCTCTCATTCTTTTTCTTCTTCTTTCTTCCTTCTTCCTCTTTTCTTCCTTCGACCCTAGAAACCTCGAACCCTCGACCCAGAAACCCTCGACCCTTAACCCCTTAACGACCCTCGACCCTCTACCCTAGTTCCCGACCCTCGACCCCTCGGCGATCCTCGACACCCTCGTTCCCGATAAAAATTAAGAAGAAGAAGAAAAAAAAAGAGGAGAAAAAAAAGGAGAAGAAGCTCCTCTATTCCTTCTTCTTCTCCTCTTTTTTTCTTCTTCTTTCTCTTCTTCCTCTCCTTGTCTTCTCCTTCTTCTTCTCCTTCTTTCTCTACTTATTTTCCTTTTCCTTATTTTACTTTTTCCTCTCCACTAACATAAAATGCACTATCCTAAAATGCAACAAACATAAAATGCACTAAATTGATCAACTAACCTAAAATCAGTGATAAAATGCACTAACCTAAAATCGATATCTACTAACAACTTAAAAAAATAATACATATATGAAAAAATGCATATATGAAAAAAAACATCATCATATAATCAACAGAAAAAATAGTATTTTTTTCTAAAAATCTATCTTTTGCATATATACATCAACATATATATATACTAACCTAAAATGCACAAAAATGCTATCGGAGAGGGGGTATATCGACCCCCCTCATGTATCCACATACATACATCTATACATACATATATACTTACATATATGTATAAATTTTTGCAGATATAAAGTTTTGCATATATAAAGTTTTTCTAAAATCTAACTTTTGCATATATGAACATATATACACAGAGAACATATACATATATACACAGAGAACATATACATAAAATGCACAAAAAATAAGAGGAAAGGGCGCCGGCGGCCGGACCGAAGGCGGCGGCGTGTGGTCGGGGCGACGGCGATGGGGTTGGGGAAGGGGCGGCGCGCGCGGCGACGGCGACGAGGTCGGGGAAGGGGTGGCGCGCGTGGCGACGGCGACGGGTTCGGGGAACGGGTGGTGCCGCACGCGGCGACGGCGACGGGGTCGGGGCAGGGGCAGCGCGCGCGGCGACGGCGACGGGGTCAGGGCCGGCAGGGGCGGCGGGCGCGGCGATGGTGTCGGGGCAGTGGCTCGGCGGCGGCGACGGCGACGGTGTCGGGGCAGGGCTCGGCAGCGACGGCGATGAGGAGCAGAAAGGCATCGGGGCGGGAAGAAACAGATGGATTTTGGCAAAAACTGCTAAGTACTGTATATATACGAAGGGAATTGGTCCCGGTTCGTGACTCCAACCGGGACTAATGCCCCCTTTAGTCCCGGTTGGTGCCACCAACCGGGACCAAAGGCCTCTTTTTCGGCAGCCCAAAGGGCGGGAACCGGCGGCCTTTGGTCCCGGTTGGTGGCACCAACCGGGACTAATGCCCACCCTTTAGTCCCGGTTGATGCCACCAACCGGGACCAAAGGCCTGTGTGCTGCCCACCTCGGGGCCAAAGTTTAGTCCCACCTCGCTAGTCGAGAGGGACGCGCAGTGGTTTATAATCCCCACTGCCGCACCCCTCTCGAGCTCCTCTCCACCGCAGGCTTTCGGGCCTACTTGCTATTGCTTTGCCTGATGGGCCTTCTGGGCCTACTGCGGGACTGAATCCTGGCCCATAGTAGGGTTTCTAGTCGTATTCAGGCCGTGGGGGCCCAGTAGGAGGCATTTTTTTGTTTTTTTGTTTTCTTTACTTATTGTTGCTATATTTATTTTTTTCCAGTTTTTTCTTTTGTTTTCTGCATTAATTATTTTCTTTTGTTTTTTGCTTTATTTTTTAATTGTTTTTGCTTTTAGTTTTAGGAAAATTATAAACTTTCTGTTAGTGCCATTAGTTTTCAAATTTGAAAACACTTTTTTTGTTTTTTTGTTTTCTTTCTTGCTTTATTTATTTTGTTTTGTTTCTACTTACAACAAAATACTTATTGTTGTTTTTTCTTTTGTTTTCTGCATTATTTATTTTCTTTTGTTTTTTGCTTTATTTTTTAATTGTTTTTGCTTTTAGTTTTAGGAAAATTATAAACTTTCTGTTAGTGCCATTAGTTTTCAAATTTGAAAACACTCTTTTTGTTTTTTTGTTTTCTTTCTTGCTTTATTTATTTTATTTTGTTTCTACTTACAACAAAATACTTATTGTTGCTATTTTTAATTATTACGAGGGCCGAACCATAAGACATTAAAGCATTTCAAATGAACTATTAAAAAGTTGAAAGTTGGCATGGTATCATAAATTGACCCACATAGCATGTGCATGTACAAAACGGACAATGGTATCATACTCGTCAGTTACAAAGTTGGTATGGTATCATCATAATAGTTGCGGGAGAAAGTCTTCACTTTTTCTTCGCTTGTGTCATTTGCTTATTGCGCCGTAACCATGGATAATCTTCATCGTTTATCAGGATGCTGGGGTCAGCCTTGACTTTGAAGGGAGGAATTTCATGAAACTTTTCATAATCTTCAGAAATGTCTGTCTTGTCCTCCACTCCCACGATGTCCCTTTTTCCTGAAAGAACTATGTGGCGCTTTGGCTCATCGTATGATGTATTTGCTTCCTTATCTTTTCTCTTTCTCGGTTTGGTAGACATGTCCTTCACATAGATAACCTGTGCCACATCATTGGCTAGGACGAATGGTTCGTCAGCGTTCCCAAGATTTTTGAGATCCACTGTTGTCATTCCGTACTGTGGGTCTACCTGTACCCCGCCTCCTGACAGATTGACCCATTTGCACTTAAACAAAGGGACCTTAAAATCTACTCCGTAGTTAAGTTCCCATATGTCCACTATGTAACCATAATATGTGTCCCTTCCCCTCTCGGTTGTTGCATCAAAGCGGACACCGCTGTTTTGGTTGGTGCTCTTTTGATCTTGGTCAATCGTGTAAAATGTATTCCCATTTATCTCGTATCCTTTCCAAATCAATACAGTCAAAGATGGTCCCCTGGACAACAACTACAGCTCATCACAAACAGTGTTGTCACCTCTGATACGTGCTTCCAACCAACTGCTGAAAGTCCTGATGTGTTCACATGTAATCCAGTCGTCGCACTGCTCCGGGTGTTTGGAGCGCAGACTGTTCTTGTGTTCATCGACATACGGGGTCACCAAGGTAGAGTTCTGTAGAACTGTGTAGTGTGCTTGAGACCAAGAATATCCGTCCCTGCATATTATTGAGTCCCTTCCAAGCGTGCCTTTTCCAGTCAGTCTCCCCTCATACCGCGATTTAGGGAGACCTATCTTCTTAAGGCCAGGAATGAATTCAACACAAAACCCGATGACATCCTCTGTTTGATGGCCCATGGAGATGCTTCCTTCTGGCCTAGCGCGGTTACGGACATATTTCTTTAGGACTCCCATGAACCTCTCAAAGGGGTACATATTGTGTAGAAATACGGGGCCCAGAATGACAATCTCGTCAACTAGATGAACTAGGACGTGCGTCATGATATTGAAGAAGGACGGTGGGAACACCAGCTCGAAACTGGCAAGACATTGCACCACATCACTCCTTAGCCTTGGTATGATTTCTGGATCGATCACCTCTTGAGAGATTGCATTGAGCAATGCACATAGCTTCACAATGGCTAATCGGATGTTTTCCGGTAGAAGCCCCCTCGATGCAACCAGAAGCAGTTGCGTCATAATCACGTGGAAGTCATGAGACTTTAGGTTCTGAAACTTTTTCTCTGCCATATTTATTATTCCTTTTATATTAGACGAGAAGCCAGTCGGGACCTTCATACTAAGCAGGCATTCAAAGAAGATTTCCTTCTCTTCTTTGGTAAGAGCATAGCTGGCAGGACCTTCATACTGCTTTGGAGGCATGCCGTCTTTCTCGTGCAAATGTTGCAGGTCCTCCCGTGCCTCAGCTGTATCTTTTGTCTTCCCATACACGCCCAAGAAGCCTAGCAGATTCACGCAAAGGTTCTTCGTCACGTGCATCACGTCGATCGAAGAGCGGACCTCTAGGTCTTTCCAGTAGGGTAGGTCCCAAAATATAGATTTCTTCTTCCACATGGGTGCGTGTCCCCTAGCGGCACTCGGAACAGCTAGTGCGCCGGGACCCTTTCCAAAGATTACGTGTAAATCATTGACCATAGCAAGTACGTGATCACCGGTACGCATGGCGGGCTTCTTCCGGTGATCCGCCTCGCCTTTGAAATGCTTGCCTTTCTTTCGACATTGATGGTTGGTCGGAAGAAATCGACGATGGCCCAGGTACACATTCTTCCTGCAGCTTGCCAGGTATATACTATCGGTGTCAAGTAAACAGTGCATGCATGCGTGGTATCCCTTGTTTGTCTGTCCTGAAAGGTTACTGAGAGCGGGCCAATCGTTGATGGTCACGAACAGCAACGCCTTTAGGTTAAATTCCTCCTGTTTGTGCTCATCCCACGTATGTACATCGTTTCCATTCCACAACTGTAAAAGTTCTTCAACTAATGGCCTTAGATACACATCAATGTTGTTGCCGGGTTGCTTAGGGCCTTGGATGAGAACTGGCATCATAATGAACTTCCGCTTCATGCACATCCAAGGAGGAAGATTATACATACATAGAGTCACGGGCCAGGTGTTGTGATTGCTGCTCTCGCTCCCCGAAAGGATTAATGCCATCCGCTCTTAAAGCAAACCATACGTTCCTTGGTTCACTTGCAAACTCATCCCAGTACTTTCTCTCGATTTTTCTCCACTGTGACCCGTCAGCGGGTGCTCTCAACTTCCCATCTTTCTTACGGTCCTCACAGTGCCATCACATCAACTTGGCATGCTCTCTGTTTCTGAACAGACGTTTCAACCGTGGTATTATAGGAGCATACCACATCACCTTCGCAGGAACCCTCTTCCTGGGAGGCTCACCGTCAACATCACCAGGGTCATCTCGTCTGATCTTATTCCATAATGCACCGCATACCGGGCATGCGTTCAGATCCTTGTATGCACCGCGGAAGAGGATGCAGTCATTAGGGCATGCATGTATCTTCTGCACCTCCAATCCTAAAGGGCATACGACCTTCTTTGCTGCGTATGTACTGTCGGGCAATTCGTTATCCTTTGGAAGCTTCTTCTTCAATATTTTCAGTAGCTTCTCAAATCTTTCATCAGGCACAGCATTCTCTGCCTTCCACTGCAACAATTCTAGTACAGTATCGAGCTTTGTGTTGCCATCTTCGCGATTGGGGTACAACCCTTTTTTGTGGTCCTCTAACATGCGATCGAACTTCAGCTTCTCCTTTTGACTTTCGCATTGCGTCCTTGCATCGACAATGACCCGGCGGAGATCATCATCATCGGGCACATCGTCTGGTTCCTCTTGATCTTCAGCAGCTTCGCCCGTTGCAGCATCATCGTGCACATCGTCTGGTTCCTCTTGATCTTCAGTAGCATCACCGTATTCAGGGGGCACATAGTTGTCATCGTACTCTTCTTCTTCGCCGTCTTCCATCATAACCCCTATTTCTCCGTGCCTCGTCCAAACATTATAGTGTGGCATGAAACCCTTGTAAAGCAGGTGGGTGTGGAGGATTTTTCGGTCAGAGTAAGACTTCGTATTCCCACATATAGGGCATGGACAACACATAAAACCATTCTTCTTGTTTGCCTCAGCCACTTCGAGAAAATCTTGCACGCCCTTAATGTACTCGGAGGTGTGTCTTGAACCGTACATCCATTGCCGATTCATCTGCGTGCCTTATATATAATTAAGTGTGTCAAAAATCATTACAGAACATCATGAATAGATAATTAAGTGACCAAATTAATAGAAGTTCATCATCACATTAAAACCAAAGTACATACATAGTTCTCATCTAACAACATAAAGCTCTGCAGAGCATCTAAATTAATTAAACCATACACTGAAACTATGTAAAACATTTCAATGCGAAAACAAATGCGATCATAATCGCAACCAATGTAACAACTGATCCAGCGGCATAATGATACCAAGCCTCGGTATGAATGGCATATTTTGTAATCTTTCTAATCTTCAAGCGCATTGCATCCATCTTGATCTTGTGATCATCGACGACATCCGCAACATGCAACTCCAATATCATCTTCTCCTCCTCAATTTTTCTAATTTTTTCCTTCAACAAATTGTTTTCTTCTTCAACTAAATTTAACCTCTCGACAATAGGGTCGGTTGGAATTTCCGGTTCAACAACCTCCTAGATAAATAAAATCTATGTCACGTTGGCCGGCATAATTGTCATAAACAATAAATGAACCAATAGTTATGAAAAGATAATATATACCACATCTGAATCATAGACAGGACGAGGGCCGACGGGGGTGGATACCAAAACCATCGCTCTATATAAGATGCAATAATAAAAGTAAGAAAATTATACAAGTATCTATATAAACATACAAGTAAGAGTTTTTTTTTCTTTCAGAAAGAAGATAAGAACAAGAGGCTCACCACAGTGGTGCCGGCGACGAGATCGGCGCGGGCGATCGACGGCGGTGAAGACGGGGACGGGATGTGACGGACCGCTAAACCTAGACAAATATTGAGAAAAATGGAGCTTGGAGGTGGAGCTTGGAAAGGAGAAAGCTTAAGTAGTGTGGCTCGGGCATTCCATCGAACACCCCGTGTGCATAGGAGGTGAGCTAGAGCACCACAAAGCTCTCTCCTCACCGGCCACGAAAAATAGAGCAGTGAGAGTGCTCTGCTCGCGGGGTATATATAGGCAATTAATTGGTCCCGGTTCGTGGCATGAACCGGGACTAAAGGGAAGCCTTTGGTCCCGGTTCATTCCCCCAACCGGGACCAATGGTGGTGGGCCAGGAGCAAGGCACATTGGTCCCGGTTCGTCCCATCAACCGGGACCAAAAGGTCCAGACGAACGGGGACCAATGGCTCACGTGGCCCGGCCGGCCCCCGGGGCTCACGAACCGGGTCCAATGCCCCCATTGGTGCTGGTTCTGGATTGAACCGGGACTAATGGGCTGACCCTAGCTTTTCGATCATTTTTTTTGAAAAAAACATTTTTTTTCCGCAAAAGAATGCATTTTTTCGCGAGAGTCACGGTTTTGTTTTCGCGAGAGGAATGATTGTGCTTTCGCGAGAGGCACAGCCGTGACTCTTGGAAACAAAAAAAAACATGTTTTCTGTTTTTTTTCTTACACGAGAGGCCCGGTTTTGCTTCCGCGAGAGGCACGGTTGTGCTTTCGCGAGAGGTCTTCCACCGACAGATATCATCTGGTCCTCCACCGACAGATATCTACTCACCATGCCCGGTGCACGCAACAACGTATGTTGGGCTACGCCCGTCATGCCAGTGCGCACACAGAAGGTGGTGTGGTCAGTAACGTTGCGCCGCCCTCGTTGACGAGGCGGGCGAATGTTGCTGAGCCATGGGGTTGCTCCACCCCAAGATCCATGGTAGATGACCCTTGATGGATGCCAAATCGGGGATTGATGGGCTGCAACACCAAGGACGGCGGTGGATCCTGATTCTACTGACGAACCTTGTTGACATCCGCCAATGTGACATCTAGCTGCTTGGTGAGTTGCTTCAGTTCGCGCAAGACTTGCTGGTTTAATGCATGCTGGGCTTCCATGTGCTTATTGGTGGCCATCTTGTTCTTATCCAAGAGATTGAGCACCGATTTGAGGAGGGATTCCAATTCATTGGAATTCTTGGCTGGTTCATGGTGAGGGATCGGTTTGGGCAAGTTCACCGCGGCGAATTACCACTTGTTGCAGTGGATTTTACAGATTGGCGGAGAGAATAGGGATAGACAGGCGATGTCGAATTTTCTGGGAATGAACTGATTGCTGTGAATACCATATTGTGATAACCCATGACTTGGGGATCGAATAGCACGAACAGGAAGACGTCGAGACCGAGAAGTAGTCTTGGAGAAGTAGATGAGGAGCAAAGAGGAATTGAATATGTTAGGAACGTTCATGAATTGTCATATATACAACGCACACCCCATCCCCACGCTACTCTATTTTGGTTTTTTAAGGCAAACACTAGTAGAAAAGGGGCCAATGGTCCAGGCCGGTCCAGCCCATTAGTCCCGGTTCAATACAGAACCGGGACCAATGGGGGCTTTGGACCCGGTTCGTGAGCCCCAGGGGCCGACCGGGCCACGTGGGCCATTGGTCCCGGCTCGGCTGGACCTATTGGTCCCGGTTGGTGGCACGAACCGGGACCAATGGTCCTCGCTCCTGGCCACCACCATTGGTCCCGGTTGGTGGCCCGAACCGGGACCAAAGGATGACCATTAGTCCCGGTCCATTTCGTCAACCTGGACTAAAGGGTTGGTTCTCGTTGCGGTCAAAGTTTAGTCCCACCTCGCCAACCGGAGGGGAATCAGACCGGTTTATAAGCCCCTCCCTCTCTGCCTTATTGAGCTCCTCTGAAAATGAAAATGGATGCCCTTATATAGGGAATTTAGGCTAAATTCATACAAATTTCTCTTGAAATTTGTTGTGAATTTAATTTGAATTTCCTCTATAAGCGCATCTATGCTCATTTCTGAGTAGCTTTTTATATAGTTTTTTTCTTTTCTGCTATATTTATTTTTTTCTTTTTATTTCTGAGTTGTAATAAGTCATTAAAAATAAGCATCTATGCTCATTTTTTTAGTAAAGTTAATCATAACTATTTTTTCTTCTATTTATTTTTGAATTGTAATAAGTCATTAAAAATAAGCATCTACGCTCATATTTTAGTAAAGTTAATCACAACTACTTTCTTTTCTTTTTATTTCTGAGTTGTAATAAGTCATTACAAATAAGCATCTATGCTCCTTTTTTAGTACAGTTAATCACAACTATTTTTTGCTGCAATTCGTTTCTGAGTATCTTTTTATATAGTTTTTTTTTCTGCTATATTTATTTTTTTCTTTTTATCTCTGAGTTGTAATAAGTCATTAAAAATAAGCATCTATGCTCCTTTTTTAGTACAGTTAATCACAACTATTTTTTGGTTCAATTCATTTATGAGTAGTTTTTTATATAGTTTTTTTCTTTTCAGTTATTTTTTTTCTTTTTATTTCTCAGTTGTAATAAGTCATTAAAAATAAAAAAGAGGCGCAATGCTTGTTAATTTGCTTCAAGCCTTTCGGAATAGTGTCAACTGCACTGCACATAGCTCTGTACAGTCTACCGTATTCCTCAAGGCTTGAAGCTAACCAATGTGCAGGAGCATTGAGCCTCTTTGTCATCGTCTCTGCACTCAGGGCTTATAAACAGCTGCGAGTGCCTCTCGCTTGGCGAGGTGGGACTAAAAAAACAGCCATAGGAAGAATCAAAATAAAATAAATAAAATAAAAAAAGTGCCACCTAAAGGGCTACGACGGCCTGAATACGACTAGAAACCCAACAATGGGCCAGGATTCAGGCCCGCAATAGGCCCAATAGGCCCACATGCACATATAGTGCGTTTAGGCCCGTAAGCCTGCATTTGAGAGGAGCTCGAGAGGGCAGCGGGACTGGTGCTTATAAACCACTCTCGAGCTCCCTCATCTAGCGAGGTGGGACTAAACTTTCGTGCTGCGACGTGGACAGCACATGGCCTTTAGTCCCGGTTGGTGGCACCAACCGGAACTAAAGGGTTGCATTGGTACCGGTTCGTGGCACCAACCGGTACCAATGCCCCCCCTTTAGTCCCGGTTGGAGCTACCAACCGGGACCACATGTCTTCGTTTCCCGCCCTTTGGGTTGCTGAAAAGAGGCCTTTGGTCCCGGTTGGTGGCTCCAACTGGGACTAAAGGGGCCATTGGTCCCGGTTGGTGCCATGAACCGGGACCGATGCTCTTCCTATATATACAGGACTTGGCAGTTTTCGATCTCTCCTGCTCCACTCCCGTCGCCGCGCGTCTCCCTGCCGCCACCTCGTAGTCGCCGCCCCGCCCCGCCACGCCCCGACGCCATCGCCGCCCCGCATCGCCCCGCCCCGCGCCGTCGCCGCCTGCGCGCCCTGCCCAGCCCGCCCGCGCCGCGCCCCGCCGCCCTGTCCCGCGCCGCCCCGCCCTGCCCGCGCCGCCCTGCCGCCCCGGCCCGCGCCGGCCCCTCGTCGTCGCCTTCACCGTCGCCGTCGCCGTTGCCGTCGCCGTACGTGAGCACCTCGCCGTCGCCTTCGATTTTTTTGTTAGATTTAATTAGATTTTTTTGTTAGGTTAGATGTGTAGTAATTTAGATATATGTACTTCATAGATTTTGTTGTTAGATTAGATTTTTTTGGTTAGATTAGATGTGTAGCAATTAATTTGTTTATATTATGTTAGATTTTTTTGTTAGATTAATTACATTTTTTTGTTAGATTAGATGTGTGTAGTAATTTAGATATGTTGTTCATAGATTTTTTTTGTTAGATTAGATTTTTTTTGTTAGATTAGATTAGATGTGTAGTAATTAATTTTGTTCATAGAATTTTAATGATTTTTTTGTATATAGTTTAGATGTGTAGTAATAAGAAGTAGTTTATATATAGTTGTTAGATTAGATGTGTAGCAATTAATGATTTTTTTGTTAGATTAGATGTGTAGTAATAAGAAGTAGTTTATATATAGTTGAACTAGCTAGTTGATTTAATAAACTAATTTATTTTACTATATATAGAAGTAGTTTGTTTTTAGTAATTGCTTAGTAGTTGAACTAGATAGTTGATTTAATTAATAAAACTACTTTTATTTAACTATATATAGAAGTAGTTGCCGCATCGACATCGGCGATGCCTATCCGGCATCCTCGTCGTCGTCGACTAGGCGGTGGAGGCCTGCTTGATCAGGGTCATGTTCGGGACTGGGCTCCGTCGGGCTGGTATTGGGAGGTGCTACCTTCCGAGGGACGTAGATTGGTGAGGAGGCAGCCCGTTGTTGACCCGATCCTTGTTTGGTGGCGGTCGCGTGGGCCAGTGACGGTGGTGAGGCATCCGGACACCACGGAGGTGGTACGTCACCGTGTCAGCGAGGAGGACGAGCACGTCCGTCGCTACATGGTTGCATTGGAGGGCAGATTCGACAATACCTGGCAGGTTCTTCAGGGATCTCACTGGAGCTATGATCCTGTGATGGTTCCTTATCTTTGGGTGTCCACCGCTCGCGTCGTACCCGTCAGGCGCTACGGTTCTAGTTGTATTAGTGATAATATTTGACGATGTACGGACACCAAGAGATGATGTACTTTTGCTTATAATTATTGAATGCATGCTAATTTGAATACTATACTTTATTTTATGATTTGGTTTTGCTTATTGAATGCTCATATTGGATAAGTTCTCCTTCATTCCCGTGTGCTAGACAATTTGACATAATAATGCATTCAGGAATGAAAGGAGGAGCTACGTACATCGATCATCGATAGTCAACCCGTGATTAATAATAATGATCTAGTTTAATATTTGAATTATGAATGTAGGCCGGAAATGTCGTACTCATCGGACGACGAAAACTGCCCGGGGGAGTGCGACTGGTGCCACGACGACCGAGGTATCTGCGACAGGTTCATTGTGCTGGACGAAGATCGTCGCTTCAGCATTAAGCTCGAGGAGACCTTCGATGTTCATACGGTACGCAACCGACGATAAAAGTTTTTTTTCGTAATTACTCATGACTTCAACTATTTTAATCATGACAATATTTTTCATCTTTTCCAATTCGACTAGCTTATCCCATGCTTTGCAAGACGCTATGTCTTGGAGAGGATGGGTTTTGAAGACCATGAAAGTTTCGAAACCAAAAAAATTATCCTAAGTACCCATCATGGTGTGGATTTTCGAGTAAAGCTGTACAATGCTCATAGTGTAACCCATTTTGGTTGCAAAAATTGGGAAGCACTTTGCAAGATGTATGGTTTTGATGAGGGTATGCTTGTTACCATGGATCTTGGTGATCCTACAATCGAGCAAGAGAGACCTACGATTTTCGTCCTTGTGGATACACCTCCAATTCTTCCCCCATGTGAGCTTAACATAGTTATTAAGTAATTTATATTGTTTATTTCAAAATAGTTGACAACTTATTCTCCATTGACAGCTTATTTTCATTCTTCAAAGAATGTGCGGAAGATGGTAGACAGAACTTACTACACCGAAGGCTCCGAACTAACTTATCAGGAGAAAAATCATCTGGTCGCATTTTGTACTGATCTTGAGAATTACAATGCCTACAATCGAACTCCTCAATATTATGGTCAATACGTGCCACTAGTGCACGTGTTGAACTATGGTAACTACCATGGAGATACCCTGATAAGATTTTTGTACTATTACAACATCCGTGCATCTTTTTGCACACTTCTAAAACTAGTACATCATATCATTGCTAACTACGAAGTTATTACTATGTTTTTCAACAGATAATCCTGAATGATTGTGTGCCTCATCTGATGTATACACACGGTAGCCTTCATGTTTTGAACATACAACCAGGTCGTCCTACGAATCTCAACTGTCCATACCGGGTTTCTAAAATAAGTGGAGACCTGAGAATCAAAGAATGGAAAAAATGTATGGACAGTTGTAAGGAGCTTCTTGGAAGCAACATTCAGCGAAGGGCAAAAGTTGGAGACAGAATGATCGACATTCTTCATAATGGAGAGTCAGGGTCTATATTGTTTTATGCTATTTTACCTTAAGGGTGTTTAGGTCCTACCTGATACTGATGATCATGTGTTAAGAACAATTATGTAGGGTTGGGTTCGATGACTATGAGGATGATGATCGTATGAGTTATTATTAATAACGAGTAGAAGTTGTATGATGATGCATGATTAGTAGGACGAGTACTTGTTATTATATATGCTGATGTATGCGAGCATGCATGAGTTATTATATCAGTGGGTAAAATGAACATATATAGCAGCAGCGTAGGTAAATCAAGGACGAAGATATAAGAGAGGACACTTCTCTCTATTAGCTAGCTAATATAACAACCTAAAAATAACCCCCAAAACCCCTAAAGCAGTCAATTTCCAAAAAAAAAACATGGACTTTTGGTCCCGGTTGGAGCCACCAACCGGTACCAAAGGCCCTCTGACTGGGCTCGGCGCACAGAGCCACGTGGAGGCACATTAGTCCCGGTTCTAGTTTGAACCGGGACTAATGGGTGAAGGTATTACTAACGGCCCATTAGTCCCGGTTCATGAACCGGGACTAAAGGCCCCCACGAACCGGGACTATTAGGTGTTTTTCTACTAGTGAAAAGCTACTTTATTAAAACTCGATAGTCATAGGGATACATATAATGTGTGGTGTTCCCGTGAGCCAAAGATAGTGTCCCCGGGCTAAAGCAGTCACATCTTCTGCAAGCACATATGCTTCGATATTACAACAGTATTTCTCATGGATAACCTCAGAAGAGGAAAACATATCGAACTTGGGCATAATCTCCTCGACCACAACCTTGCTTGAACCTAGAAAAGGTTCACGGATGTGCCAAACCATTACTGGAAAAGTGCACCATCAGTCCATCACTGCATGTTAGGATCGAGCGCTAGGGAAAGAGCTTTGCTGCAAAGCCATCACTTCCAGTATCTTCGGTTCAGTAAGATGATCTACTGCTATAGTTGATGCTCCCAAAAACATCCAAGTTGCATCGCTTTAGATCGAAGCTGAAGCTCCTCTGTCATAATTGCAAGATGGATATAGCACTGCCTCAGCACTAACCTGGACCACCCAGTCTGTGGAGGAATCAACTTTTGCAGCCGACGGTTAGAAGCATCATGTCGCACAGAATGTTCCTTCTCAGAATGAGTGTGCAAGCTGATCAGCTAGATATTGTGAATGAAAGTTCACGTTGAGAACGGTGGGTGCAACTCTCGTTCATGTACTGCTGCCTTCTTTCGCACCCACAAGATCAACCAAAGCGTGCAAAGATAGCCTTGACAAACTGCTCTTTCTTGACTGAATCTTGTAATTCAACAAGCCATGAGCGTGCGTCATCAGTTCTTATGGTGATCATCTGTTCTACTCCTCATCCAGGAGATCCCAAACGCTGATTTGCTACTATGCTTTGGTAGTTTTTTTTAGGGGTTATGTTTTGGTAGTTTTTTTTAGGGTGACCCCCGCTTTCACCCGCGCCGGTGGATCATGCTGGAGGAGTCCCGGGGCAACGTCGACCAAGACTCCTGCCTCTTCCTCAACCTCGACACCGGGTGTTTCCTGCGGAAACGCCTCTCTGTGCTACGCAGCTACACCTACCTCGCCACGGCTAGTGGCCTGCTCGTCCTGGAGGAACCTGGTATGTGCAGGCTCTGCGTCCTCAATCCCTTCACGGGCACCCTCTTCCGTTTCCGGGTGCCACACGTGTACGGTGTACCCCTTCGACAGAAGCTCGTCATCGCCGGCTCGTCACCTATGGTGCTCTTCAGCTTCTACAACTTCCACCACCTAGCATGGGCAGACCAGAATTGTGTTTTCACTAGTAGAAAAAAGGGTCAAATGTGAGACACATTAGTCCCGGTTTGTAACAGAACCGGCACTAATGTGTCCATTAGTGCCGGTTCCAACGGCTAGGCGGGAGGAGCTCTTTAGTACCGGTTCGTGGCGAACCTTTAGCACCGGTTCGTGTCACGAACCGGTACTAAAGAAAGTGGTGGCAGGATGTTGTCAGAGTGGGGCCCTTCCAGCACCTTTAGTACCAGTTCGTGGCACGAACCGGTACTAAAGGTCATCCTATATAAACCCTTCATCCACCCGCACTCTGTTCTTCCCTTCTTCCTCTCGAGTTCATCACAAAATTTGCCCCAAATTTGTCAAGATTTACAGGCCCCCATCCATTCAAATGATCACCAAGGTTAGCAACTTTGTCCTTTCATCTCTCATTGCTAGATTAGCTCTTGCATTGGTTTATATAGTGATTAATTGTGGGTTTAGTAATTTGGGAGGAATTATATGTGGTAGTATTTGATTTATATGTAATTTGAGGTCAAAATAACACTTAGTTTGCATATGTAGGTGTGTTTTACTTAGTGCCTTCTAAATCTCCGTCGTAACCACCGTCGATCGCCCGCACCGTCCCGTCGCCGGCACCACCTTGTGGTGAGCCTTTTGTTCATGAAATTTTATATAAAAATTGATGTTTGTGTGATTTGGATATATAGTTACTCGTATAATAATTATCTTACCCGTACGTTGTTTGTTATACATAGTGCCATGGTTTTGATATCCGTCCCCGTCGGCCCTCGTCCTTGTTATGATTTGGATGTGGTATATTCTCTTTTAAAACTATTTGTTGCATTTCGTGTTTATGACAAATTATGCCCATCAAGTTGACATAGATATTTTTATCTAGGAGGTATGTGAACCGGAAATTCCAACCGACCCTATTGTCGAGAGGTTAAATTTAGTTGAAAGAGAAAACGAGTACTTGAAAGAAAAATTGAAAAGAATTGAGGGGGAGAAGATGGAATTGGAGTTGCATGTTGCCGATGTCGTCGATGATCACAAGATCAAGATGAAGAAAATGCGCTTGAAGATTAGAAAGATTAGAAAATATGCCATCGATAGTGAGGCTTGGTATCATTATGCTGTTGGATCAATTGTTACCTTAGTTGCGATCTTGATCGCATTTGTTGTTGCATTTAAATACTTTAGCTAGAGAGTTATTTGTTTGTTGCATTTAAGTGTTGTATGAACTTTATGTATGAACTTGTATTAATTTGGTCTATTCGGTGTTGTGTAATGAAGATGAACCGGCAATGGATGTACGATGACCGATGCTCTCCCCAGTTCGTTGAGGGCGTGCATACTTTTCTGCTTGCGGCTGAGGCAAACAAGCGGGCGGATGATTTTATGCCTTGTCCATGTGCTGGCTGTAAGAATGGTTGCAATTACTCTACGTCAAGAACCATTCACGTCCACCTGTTTGAGTCCGGTTTCATGCCCCACTATAATGTTTGGACCAAGCACGGAGAAAGAGGGGTTATGATGGAAGACAATGAAGAAGAAGAGGACGAAGACAGCTATCATGGCCATGGGTTCCCTGAATACGATGATACAATAATGGGGGAAGAAGCTGAGCCGGTAATGCGGGAAGAAGCTGAGCCGGCAATGCGGGAAGAAGCTGAAGAAGAGGCATCAGATGAGCCCGTTGATGATCTAGGTCGGGCCATTGCCGATGCAAAGAGAAATTTCGCAAGTGATTTGGAGAAGAAGAAGTTGCGGCGCATGTTAGAGGATCACAAAAAATTCTTGTACCCGAATTGCGTAGGTGACAAGAAAAAGCTGGGCACCACACTGGAATTGCTGCAATGGAAGGCAGAGAATGGTGTATCTGACAAGGGATTTGGAAAGTTGCTGGTAATGATAAAGGATATGCTTCCAAAGGACAACGAATTGCCCGAGAGTACGTACGAAGCAAAGAAGGTTGTCTGCCCTCTAGGGTTAGAGGTGCAGAAGATACATGCATGCCCTAATGATTGCATCCTCTACCGCGGTGAGTACGAGGATTTGAACGCTTGCCCGGTATGTGGTGCATTGCGCTATAAGATCAGCCGCGATGACCCTGGTGATGTCGAGGGCGAGCGCCCCAGGAAGAAGATTCCTGCCAAGGTGATGTGGTATTCTCCTATAATACCACGATTGAAACGTTTGTTCCAAAACAAAGAGCATGCCAAGGCGATGCGATGGCACAGAGAAGACCGTAAGAAAGACGGAAAGTTAAGAGTACCCGTTGACGGGTTGCAGTGGAGAAAAATCGAAAGAAAGTACGAGAAGGAGTTTGCAGATGACACAAGGAGCGTATGGTTTGGTCTAAGCGCAGATGACATTAATCCTTTTGGGGAGTAGAGCAGCAACCATAGCACCTGGCCTGTGACTCTATGTTTGTATAACCTTCCTCCTTGGTTGTGCATGAAGCTGAAGTTCATTATGATGCCAGTGCTCATCCAAGGCCCTAAGCAACCCGGCAACGACATTGATGTGTACCTAAGGACATTAGTTGAAGAACTCTTACAACTATGGAATGGAACAGGTGTACGTGCGTGGGATGAGCACATGGAGGAAGAATTTGACCTAAAGGCGTTGCTGTTCGTGACCATCAATGATTAGCCTGCTCTCAGTAACCTTTCAGGACAGACAAACAAGGGATACCGCGGATGCACGCACTGTTTGGATGATACCGACAGTATATATTTGAATAGTTGTAAGAAGAATGTGTACCTGGGACATCGTCGATTTCTTCCGAGCAGGCATCCCGTAAGAAAGAAAGGCAAGCATTTCAAAGGTGAGGCGGATCACCGGACGAAGCCTCGCCACCGTACTGGTGCTGATGTACATGATATGGTCAAGGATTTGAAGGTGATATTTGGAAAGGGTCCTGGCGGACAACCTGTTTTGAAGGACGCTGACGGACGCGCACCCATGTGGAAGAAGAAATCTATATTTTGGGACCTACCATATTGGAAAGACCTAGAGGTCCGCTCCATAATCGACGTGATGCACGTGACGAAGAATCTTTACGTGACCCTACTTGTCTTAGAGAGGATAAAATAAAACGGAATATGTCCGGGGCCAACCTTTGGTCGAGCCAGACAAGGTCAAGAACCTCCCAACGAGAATGTATGAATTGCGTCAATGGTACATGAACATTACCAAGATTTCAGATCGATTGTCCCTCATGGTGAATATCAAGGAGGAGCATTACTTCCATGAGAAAGCTCTGTCCGTTGAGTATTCTGAATTGTTTCAGTTATACAATCAAGACGCACTCGACAAATCTATCGTCAGTTGCTATTGTCTGTAAGTGATTTCTTTCTGTAATTTAAGTCTCAAGCTAGCTGTAGTGATCCTTTTGATCAATCATTACCTGTAATTATCCTCACTATATTCATTTCTGTGGTATTATGCAGGATGAAGATGTATGAAATGAGAAAAGGTGGACGCTTTGGCATTGGGTTCATTGACCCAAACACCGTTAATGAATACACATGGCTAATAAATCCACATCATCAAAAGAACGTAGAGGACAACATGCTAGAGTTTTTGAAGCGCCTCAAATACAATGAAGATATACTACTTCCTTACAACTTCCAGTGAGTCACACTGTCTTGTACTACAAATTCTCTGTTTTTGCCTACTAGCTAGCTACATGTTTTTGCTTACATATGCCCGCTTAATTAAGACATGCAAACGTGTGTGCATGCAGATTTCACTGGATCTTGTGTATCATTAAAGTTGACGCCGGAACAGTTGAAATACTGGACTCACTACTCAAAGCAAATACTGACTATAACATCTTGTTTGGGATAGTCAACAGGTAATTTCAATCATTATTAACTATATATCTCGGCCTATTTAGTTCGTAATTTCATGATATGAATTATTTAATAACCCCTTTATTCATTTTCTTTGTCGGCGGGCAGGGCTTGGGCAAGGTTCATCAGCGTCACGGAAGGCGAATGGAAAAAAAAGCTTAAATGGTTTCAACCCAAGGTAAGTAATTAAGTAGTACTAGCTAGCTAGCTAGCTGCCATCTCTTTAATTATCATGCTTGATTAATTATTATCTGATCAAATTCCATTCTCGTAAAGGCCCTGAAGCAAGCGCAGGGGACTTATTTGTGTGCATTCTGCGTTTGCGAGAGCATTCGCATGATGGCGTCCGAAAGGAGCAGATCTCAAAGACAGGAATGGGTATGCTTGTCAGAACACTATTCACGATTTTTACACCATTATCGATATCTAGTCACACAACTAATACACATGCATATTGATCTCCTTCTTAACAGTTCAAAGAGGTGCGGTAGAAGCTCCTAGAAACGGAGCGCGTAGAAGCACTTCAAGAGGAAATAGCGGGATTTTTGCTCGACCAGGTCATAAATCCGAAGGGAGAATACTATTACCCGCTACCGCCCCCATGAAAACCACTTCCAATTGTCACCGTGCTCCGAAGGCACCAATTAGGCTAATGCCACTAGCTCCCAAGGCAACATGCATATGTAGGAGAAATTGTATATAGCTATACATGTGTGTATGTGTGAATTAATTAATATGGTGATTTGTGAGACATTGATGATATATATATGCATGATTGGTTCTACTAGAAATTCTATATATATATATATATATGCATAATGTGTACAATGTGTAGTATCGTAAAATACCAGCAAACGAAAAAGAATTAAAATGGAAACACAAAATTATATGAAAAAGAAATCATAAAACTAAAACTCCCCCAAACCTTATAGTACCGGTTGGTCTTACCAACCGGTACTAAAGGGCTCCAGGCCCCCGGAGCTGGCTCGTACCACGTGGTTGCCCTTTAGCACCGGCTCGTGCTGAACCGGTACTAAAGGGGGGGGGGCTTTAGTGCCCACACTTTAGTGCCGGTTATGGAACCGACACTAAAGGGCCTTACGAACCGGTGCTATTGTCCGGTTCTTCACTAGCGTTTCTTTCCGCCGCTTGTCAAGCCCACCCCGGCCCTTCGCGGGTTCACCGTCGTGGTGGCCTTCCAGGGCCGCGTATACGCTGCCCACTCCAGCGGCACGGTTGCGCTCGTCTAGCTCTCACGGCGATACAACAAGCCTCAGATCACGTCATCATACCCTGGTGCCAGTCAACAGTATTGGAAACCGTGCCCTCTTCCTCGGCCTACGGTGCTCTCTCTCCATCAATGCGGATCGCCTCCCTGCCGTCGACGCCAATTTCATCTACTACGGCGAGGGTCTAATGTCTGAAGCGGGGGTTTGCGCGCATCTCCTCGGGGACGACCGATGTTTTATTGACATATGGGGAGATGAGAGGATTATCCCGCACACTAGAGATATGTGGAAACCTATCGACCCAAGAGCCTCGTGCCCCAAGAGCCTCACGCATGTCCTCGTGTCCTACTGCATGGGCAAGCGTTAGTTTTGTGTCCGCACACTAGTAGAAAAACACCTATTAGTCCCAGTTCGTAAGGACCTTTAGAACCGATTCATGAACCGGGACTAATGGGTCGTTACTAATACCTCCACCCATTAGTCCCGGTTCAAACACGAACCGGGATAGATGTGCCTTCACGTGGCCGGTCCGCCGAGCCCATTCAGGGGGCCTTTGGTCCCGGTTGGTGGCACCAACCGGGACCAAAAAGCATCCACGCATCAGCATTCCAGTGGCTGGTGTTTTTGTTTTTTTTTTGAAAGGAGGGGGGGGGGTTGGGGTTTTGGGGGGTTAATTTAGGTGTTTCATATATTGTGTTAGCTAGCTAATTAATAGAGAGAAGTATCCTCTCTTATGTCCGTGCTTGGTCGACGCTACGTACTATATACATAAGTGATTGAGAGAACCATTGAGTACAGAAGTTCGTCATGCATACCGAGAGAAGTGATCGATCGACCTCTCCTTCTCGTAGAGATTGGTCGAACAACAAGTTTTCGTATCATGTATCCGAAGCTACTGGCTACATACATGTACAATATGTAAGATCTCTTAATTACAATCCCCAAGCAATTGAAATCAACTTCCACGTGGTATTCTCCGACTTTATTGATGACGTGGTCAAGAAAAAATCCCACCAATTCCTCTTGAATTGCTTTCATGCGATCTGGTTCTAGTAGTTTATTCCGCATCTGCCACGTCTAATTTGAAGAAGGGGGTTAATTAATATATATATATATGAATGAAACTCAACAGAAATGATGGTGTAATAAAATGAAATTGTGAATATGATTGCTTACGCACTTCATATTGTCTTTGAGAGTAACCCCGCTTGTTTTTCAAAGTCGCGTTATGGATGAACTCGCACACGTAGTATCCATAGAAATCATTCCATTGTTCCTGCCACAAGCACTTTACGAGAAATAGAGGTCAATCAAACTGATAATGAAGCATTATAAATGGCATTGATGAAAGTATAGCTATAGAATCAATGGGAGATGCGCGCAACTAGCAAGCCAGTAGTACTTACTTTCGGGTATGTATATCGCAGCTCCTTCGGCAGTCCCGGAGCTTCTCCGGTGAACTGTTTCCAAACCGGAGAACTGTTTCCAAACCCTGCAAGACAAAAAAAATAATTATTATTACTTGAGATATCAGGAAATGAACAAAAAGTTGCCGATATGGTGCGATAATGATCGATTGAACTTACTTGTTGAGCATTTCAGTCATGTCCGCATAGGTTTTGGGATCTTTCCGTCTCGAGTCTAAGACGGTTACTAGTCCCCGCTCAAGCTTAATCTCCAGAAAAACATAGTGGTACGTGCGCACGCATGCATAACTCATCAATTACATTACTATAACCTCGCTCGAGTAATAAGGGAAACCGAATATGCACAAGACAGTAACACTCACTTGCCGTTGTAAGGAAAGAGTATGGTATCTTTGTTTTGATTTTTGATCAACGATCGTAGCAAGTTGTCTTCGACCTCTTTTTCATGTTTTTTAACCAGAAATTCATCTATGATATTTGTGTTAATGAACCCAATATCATAAATTTCTTTTTTTTGCACTCGACAATCATCAATCAGCATAATATATTGAGGATAATTAATTATAAATGCATGCAATGAAAGAGCTGAGCTATATATAGAGACTTAATGACAGAAATAGTACTTACAGACAGTAGCAAAAGACCATTAATTTATCGAGGGCCTTTTGATTGAAGAACGCGAATAACTCCTTAAATGGAACACACAACAGATCAGTTCCAACGAGGTTGTGCTCCTCTTTAATGTTCAGATACAAACTATTCGTCCCCCCGGACTCTCTGCAGGTTTTCATGTACCAAGTATGGAATCTTCGCATCATCGTTGTTAGAGATTTTTCATCTTTGACGAGAGGCTTCCCGTACTCGTATTTTTGTTCGTCCACCTCCATGAAATCAGGAAGTGCATCGTCAGGCAGGTAATCTTGTAGATTGCCATAACCGGCCACCATCCTTGGAGCATCAGCGACGATGTCGCCGCTAGACACATTGAGCGGGGGGCACGATCGGTTTGCTTGTTCGCTGAGCTGGTCAATTTTTTTCGCAGCTGCTCGTTCTCTTGACCTTTGATGTCTGACAGTACTTCCCGACCGCTCCGCTTTGAGATATGTCTGTTCGGTAATGCGCTCATAGTTGGTTCTCGGCAAAGACTTTGCCGGTTTCCTCACGGCATCGAGAGTGCGCTTTGCTTTCACCGGATCTACCTTCTCCTTCGGAGGTGGATGTCTCTTTGCTTTCACCCCTTCAAAGAACTCCTTCACGTGGGTCCGCACGATCGTATCGTTTTCCTCCTCGGTCCTCTCGTACGGTAACTTCTCTAGAGGCTTGAGAGGTGGACCGTATCTGTATTGCCTCTCGCCTCTGGTTGTGCTGCTGGACGCCGGAGCAGACGGAGCGGCTGCAGCGTCTGTCTTCTTTCGTTCTTGCTTACGAGGAGGAGGAGAAGGACTACGATGCGCCGGAGCAGCCGGGGCGGCGGCGGGTCTCTTTCGCCCTTGCTGGCGAGGCGGAGAAGGAGGAGGCTGCTGGCTTCTCGGGAGCGCCTGCGCAGGCGGAGAAGGAGGCGAAGTGCCACCACGCGCCGGAGAAGGAGGCAGAGTGCCGCCACGCATGCCCTGATCGTCACTCGCCGAAGGAGGAGGCGGTGGAGGAGGCGGAGTGCCCTGACTCGCCGAAGGAGGAGGAGGAGGCGGAGGCGTCCAGTTCGGAAGATTGATGAGCTCCTTCCGCCATAGGGGCATGGAGTCTTCAGAGCAGAACCCAGCCTAGTCTCCCCTTCACCGGTAGGGTGGTCAAGCAGGAGGGCCTCAAATCCCTCCATTATTTCATCCACCATCACCCTAGCATATCCTTCTGGAATCGGCCGGCAGTGATAAGTTGCGTCAGGTCCATTAGGATAAACAGAGCCAACAGCCGCCTTGACCTTCAAATTCATCCATCACGTCATAATGTGGCAATTTTGAGACTCCGTGATAGCATCCACGGGATAGCTGGCAGGAGCCGTCAAGACATGCTCCGGCTGAAGCAGCTCGGTGGAAGCCGCGCTGCTTCTCCGCTGAGATGGCGGGGTAGCTTCGGGGGAAGCTTTGGCAGGTTATTTGCTACGATCTGCTGCTTCTCGTTCCTCTTCTCGTTCCTCTAGCCCTTGTACCCTTTCGTGCAGCGCCTGCAGTTGGCCCTGCTCCAGTTTCTTCCTCCTCTTGTGGGTTTTGTAACCCCCTGCGTCCGGAAAACCAACCTTCCACGGAATGGAGCCTGGCGTGCCTCGTGTCCGTCCAGGGTGCTTAGGATTCTCGAGGGCCATTGTGAGCTCGTCCTTCTCCCTGTCTAGAACGAACGTCCCTCACTACGCTGCATCGATATAGTGTCAAAGGTTCTTGACTGGTATTTGCAGTTGCTCATCCGTCCAATGGCACTTCCCTGATACAGGGTCCAAGGTTTCGCCAGCCCCGAAGAACCAAGTCCGGCAATGGTCTGGCCAGTACATTGTCTGTGGTTCAATCCCTTTTTCAAGCAGATCATTCTCAACCTTTGACCACTTAGGCCGGGCTTTGAGATAGCCACCTGACCCCGTGCCATGGGGAAGCTTCTTCTTCGCAACATTTTGCTTGTTTGTCGCCGACATCTTCTTACTCTTTTCCAATGTCTTGTGGGCCACAAATGCGGGCCAGTGATCTTTGATCTTTTCATATTTGCCGATGAATTCTGGTGTCTTTTTTTGGTCGACAAACTTGTTCAACTCTTTCCTCCACCTCCTGAATAGGGTTGCCATCTTCTTAAGAGCACAAGACTTGATTAATTGCTCTTTAACTGGCTTCTCCGGATCCTCCTCTGGCGGTAGGGTGAAATTTGCCTTCAGCTGAGTCCAAAGATCTTCTTTCTGCATATCATTGACATAAGACACCTTAGGGTCTTCCTCCTTAGGCTTATACCATTGCTGGATGCTGATCGGGATCTTGTCCCTAACAAAAACCTCGCACTGAGCAGAAAATGCCTTATTTGTCCGGATGGGTTCAATCGGTTCACCGTCGGACGCGATTTCTATGATCTCAAACTTTTCATCCGAGCTCAACTTTTTCTTCGGGCCTCATCTCCTTACCGAAGTTGTGCTCGATCCGGAAGGCTAGAAATTATAAGGAAGAAATACGAGAGTAATTAATGTGTGTACATATATCAAAACAATGGATGCATCAATTAACTAGTCAGCACGGGCTTAACTAATATATATATATATATATATATATATATATATATATATATATATATATATATATATATATATATATATATATATATACCTGGCCGGACTCGGTTTGGTCACCGGAGCAGTCATCACGGTCTCCTTCCTGTACCTCCATTGTGTCCCGGAGCCATCATGAACATAGTCCTCTTCTTGTACCGGCATTAATGGGCCGAAGTCATCATGAACATAGCCCTCTCCTTCACTTAGTCCTTCCCGACCATTAGTGTCGTTGAGAAATGATGCAACTTCATCACTTCCTTGTGCGATTATGTCCCCCAACATCGCTTCTGTTTCTTCGTCTCAGGAGTGCTCCATAGTTTCTGCAAATATTTACAACATGTCAATTATTATTCAAACATGGTACAGATGGATATATATATATATATATATATATATATATATATATATATATATATATATATATATATATATATATATATATATATAGGGAAAATCCATCCTACCACCCGGTGGTAGTTACCCCATATGTCTCATATACTAGCATGTGATACTATATATATTATTTTATTATTTTAAATATGTTCATATACTATATCTAAGATATTTCAAAACAAGTTACATGAAAAAATTGCACATGAGCCCATAGTTTTTGTTATATTTGTGAAATACGTACATATTTGTATGTAAAAAATAGCATACTCAAAAAATGGTACATATATATATATATATATATATATATATATATATATATATATATATATATATATATGACAAATGTTTCCTACAAGTAGTGGTAGTTACCACCACTTGCGTTTTGTATGTTGTATGTAGTATCTGTCGAAACCGAGAGTATGTACATTAGTATGTAGTATATAATAATGATTATATATATATATATATATATATATATATATATATATATATATATATATATATATATATATTAGTGGCAAATGTAGAACTAGCTAGCTAATCACAATAAGGAATCATGTTAGTGGCCTCGACGCTGCTTCTTTAGGCTTTGGGGTCGCCTCGACACAACGCTTCAAGGGTTTGGGGTGGCCTCGATGACAACGCTCTTTTAACTTTGTAAATTTGGGTGGCCTCGAGAGAGTTAATTTGTCGGGTAGGGGCGCGGCGGGAGGGGGTAGGAGACCAACATCGTTTTCTCTCTAGGGTTTCGGTGTCCTCGAGAGTTTTGGTCGAGTGAGAGGACCGAGGGGGTTGCTGCCGTTGTATAAGTTATCACGGTCGAGAGGGGGTATATATATCGACCGCCCCTCATGTCGAAGTTATCTCGAGGGGGTTATATCGACAACGACGCGACATACATATACATAGGAAAATAATGTTATCGGGGAGGGGGTATCGGTACCCCCCCCTCGTGTTGAAGTTTCTTCTTTCTCCTCTATTCCTTTCTTTCTTCTTCTCCTCTTTTTTTTCTTCTTCTCCCTCGAGAAAGGAAAATAATTAAGGAAAAGGAAGAAAAGAGGAAGAAGGAAGAAGGAAGAAGAAAACAAAAAGAGGAGAAGAAGAAAGGAATAGAGGAGAAGAAGAAGAAAAAATAGATTTTTTTATTTTTTCTTCTTCTCCTCTATTCCTTTCTTCTTCTCCTCTTCTTTTTCTTCTTTTTTCTTCTTCTTATTTATTTCTCCTCTTCTTTTCCTCTCCTCTTCTTCTTTATTTCCTCTTCTTCTTTATTTCCTCTTCTTCTTTTCTTCTTTCCTATCTTTCTTTTTCTAAAATTGTAACTTTTGCATATATAAAACTTTTCTAAAATTGTAACTTTCTATATATGAAAAAAAAACTTTCTATGAACTAAAAACATTTTTAACATATATATTTAGCAAATTCTAGCCACATACATCACATACACATATACATTATAGCCACATACACACATATACATCACATATGAACAAAAAAAACTAATAAAAATAAAAAAATTGAACTAACAGAAAAACAGAGGCGGGCAGAGGGGCATGGCGGCAGCGGTGGCGCCGGCAGGGTAGGGCAGGGGTGCAGGTGCGCGAGGCAGGGCAGGGGTGCGGGAGCGAGGCAAGGCAGGGGCGTGAGGCAGGTGCTCACAGGGGGTGGCGAGGCGGCGGGCGGCGTCGGGGCGCGGGGAGCGGCGCCGGCGCAGGGGCAGATGGCGTCGAGGGCGGCGGCGACGGCAAAGTTGAGCAGCCTGACGGCGTCGGAGGCGGCGACGACGGTGAGGTGGACCAGCCTGACGGCGTCGGAGGCGGCAGCGACGACGAGGTGGAGCAGCCTGACGGCTCGGCGGCGACGGCGACGAGGCAGAGCAGCGGGTGTCGGGCAGAGAAGAAAGGGACGGATTTTGGAGAAACTCCTAAGTGCTAGTTATATATGAAGAGAATTGGTCCCGGTTCGTGAAACCAACCGGGACTAATGCCCCATTTAGTCCCGGTTGGAGCCACCAACCGGGACCAAAGGCCTCTTTTCAGCAGCCCAAAGGGCGGGAAGCTGCGGCCTTTGGTCCCAGTTGGTGGCACCAACCGGGACTAAAAGGTGGGCTTTGGTACCGGTTCGTGGCACCAACCGGTACCAAAGACCCCTGTGCTGCCTGCGTCGGGGCCAAAGTTTAGTCCCACCTCGCTAGTTGAGAGGGGCGCACAGTGGTTTATAAGCCCCACTGCCGCACCCCTCTCGAGCTCCTCTCCATCGCAGGCTTGCGGGCCTAATTGCTACTGCTTTGCCTGATGGGCCTTCTGGGCCTACCGCAGGCCTGAATCCTGGCCCATGGTAGGGTTTCTAGTCGTATTCAGCCCGTGGGGGCCCAGTAGGAGGCATTTTTTTGTTTTTTTGTTTTCTTTACTTATTGTTGCTATTTTTAATTATTTTCCAGTTTTTTTTCTTTTCTGCATTATTATTTTCTTTTGTTTTTGCTTTATTTTTTAATTCTTTTTTGCTTTTAGTTTTAGAAAAAATATAAACTTTCTGTTAGTGCCATTAGTTTTCAAG